>NW_028196922.1:35000-40000 GCF_037176805.1 Vigna unguiculata
AAAAGAAACTATTTGATATGTGAAGACATAATTTAATGTATTTTTCTATTATTTCTATAAGATTCTATCTAATCTTATAGAAATAATAGAAATTTATGGAAAAAAATATGTTTCATTTTAATTTTAAAAAAACTTGTTTGGTGGAACTTGAAATTCGTATTAAGGCCCTTCTGAGTAAAGAAAAGGCATAACCTTTTTTCTTAGTTCAGAAACAAGAAGATTTCATTGGAAATATTCAGAGATTCTTAGGGAGTCTAAACGAAAAAAGTCTTAAAAAGAAAAAAAATTGTTCGAATTGAATCTTTATCAAATTTGAATATCAGAATAGTAGATATAAATATAATTCAACGGGTTAGGTCCACTTACTTTTTTTTATTTTTCCATTATTGAATTTTACACTTTTTCTTTTTTATTACAAATAGAAACTTTTTCAAAATATCAAGAATCTTTTTATTCTTCCTTCAAATAGAAAGACTATTGCTTTTGAAAAAAAAAGTAAAAAGCCCCTTATCGGATTTGAACCGATGACTTACGCCTTACCATGGCGTTACTCTACCACTGAGTTAAAAGGGCCCTTTTTCTTTCTTTCAATTTCTAAATAAGGAACTAGCATGACTAGTACATATATTTGTTACTGTGTATACTTATTCTATAAATTTATATAAATTATTTCTATAAATTTATATAAATTATATAAATTAAATGATATAAATGGGATTAGAATACATGTACATCAATATCTATTATTTGTATAATGACTCATCAAAGAACAAAAAATTGGATTTACCTAGTGAATAGAATATAGTTAAAAAAAAGAATTGATTAAGATTGGATTTGATCCATATCAAATATATTATTTCAAAATGGATTCTTGAAGTCATTCTAATCATAACACTAAATTCTTTTTATTGATACATAAATGTACTCACAAAATAAAATATTTCATCGAAACATTGATAAAATCGAATCATTGATAAAATGGATTCAATATGTTCTGTCCCTAAACCAAATTTTTATTTTTTTATTGAAAAATTCTATTTTCCAAAGTTTTTTTTCTTAGTATTAGATATAAATCTACCTATCGAATCTTAGTATTAGTAATAAATGATAGAAATGAAGTTTTAACCTCTCGTCCTTTGCAACAAACGAATCATTCCTGTGAAGAATTTTCTCTTTATTGGAACATTACTTCTTTTTTTTTCTTATTATGACTGGAATAAAAAAATTTAGAAATATAAATGATTAATAAAAAATTTCTATGGAATTATGAAAGAACGAAAAATATTTTTTTTTATCGAATCATATCATTATATTGACAATTGCAAAAAACTGTTCATACTATGAACGTAGTATAATGGCGGTCGGGCAAGTATGCCCCCATCGTCTAGTGGTTCAGGACATCTCTCTTTCAAGGAGGCAGCGGGGATTCGACTTCCCCTGGGGGTAGGGTGTTACGAAAGGAAGTTGATCAAAAATTTTCAATAAAAACTGAAATGTATTCTTCCTATTGTGCTGGGTCGATGCCCGAGCGGTTAATGGGGACGGACTGTAAATTCGTTGGCAATATGTCTACGCTGGTTCAAATCCAGCTCGGCCCAAGAATTTGCCGATCCACTATGAAATTCTATAACCCATTTATAGTTCTCTGGAAATGACTGATGTGCTATGATACGGAAGAATCAAAATATTAAACATATCTAAGGTTATTTCTTTTTTTTCTGTATTCCATATTTCTTTCCACAAATTCAAAATCTTGTTAATAATCGGTATTCATGTCAAGATCTGTAAGTAGAAAATATAAGGAAAAATTGAAAAAAAAAATATTTTTTTTTCATTGATTCAATTTTCAATCGATTTGTTAATAGAATAAGAATAAGAAACGGATTACGAGTAATTTGTGTCGATCTCACTAAAGTGGATATCGATATACATATCAATATATAAAAAAATGCGCTTTTTTCATTTACAACAAAAAGGTTCGAATCCGAAATAGAAAAAGAAAAGGTTTGACAGAAACGGTCCGTAAAAATATTTATACAGTACACCCCTTTCCCTGGGATTGTAGTTCAATTGGTCAGAGCACCGCCCTGTCAAGGCGGAAGCTGCGGGTTCGAGCCCCGTCAATCCCGTTGGATATAAATCCAAAAAAATAAAAAATAAATTCCTTTTTTGTGTATTTGTAGGGAATCAAATTGATAAACAAAATTTTATTTGGGGCCCCCCCCTGCTTTTTCATTTGTTTCGCCGAAAAAGGAAGGAAAGGGATTTTGGACTTTCATCAAGAATAAATGTTTTTTTGTTTTATTTAGTATGGATAAAAGATCTTCCTATGTTATACTATTTCATGAGTTGATTTGATAGCTCAGATTTTGTGATTCATGATATTGATCCGATTTGATATCATTGAAATCCAATTTATACCATTGTTGAAAGATTGAACATTTCTATGGGATTAAATCCCGAATTTTTTTTTTAGAAATTTAAGAGAAATAGAACATAATAAAGATTATGGAAGTAAATATTCTCGCATTTATTGCTACTGCACTGTTTATTCTAGTTCCTACTGCTTTTTTACTTATAATTTATGTAAAAACGGTAAGTAAAAGTGACTAATTTCACTGAAATATGATTTCTTCATTTTTATGAATGATTTAAAAAAATGATCGTACAATCAGCGTAATCCAGATAGTAGAAATCAATTTGATTTCTACTATCTGAGAATTGCGTCCAATTTTTTTTTTCAGATTCTTTTTACAAACAATTCCGGTATCTTAGGAAAAAAAGGGGGTAAAAAAACAGGAATGGTTATTACACGGTCCGCCATTTTCCATATATATATATATCTATATAACCAGGTTAAGCGTCAGTTCATCGAAATAGAAATTTTAAGAAAAATTTGATTGGAATAGGAATCCATTTCTTCTTCTTTTTGATTCCCTTGTTTTTCTCAAAATAGGAATATGGGAATAATGAAAATATTTGTTTGATTGAAAGAGTATTTTCAATTCCTATAAGATACATAGAATACATTACACTACTAAAATATAATAGAATCAAGATAGATTTTCTATTTGAACTCAATTAATTAGTATTAGTTTAAATGAAATATTTTCATTCAATAGTTTCGAAATTCAAAAATTCAGGTAGAAATCAACAAGGTTACTTGGATCCCTTAACTCAATTTTTAGTATCCCTATAGCCCACTTCTTCCCCATACTACGAGGGAAAGGGAAAATGAAAAAACTACCATTAAAGCAGCCCAAGCAATACTTACTATATCCATGTAAATTTTGTCTCCTATCTCTATAAATATGAAGGAACTATTTCATTATTTTTTCAAATTTTTTATTCTATTCTTTTTTTTGTATTATTCGCTAAAAATACTATACTATAATAGTGGAATTGCTATTACAGAGTCAAAAAAAGGATTCTGGGCTAACATCATTCACGAAAAACAAGAATTCATTCTATTTATTAGTTATTAGAACATCTAAAAAGTTTTTTTTGATTATTTTTAGTAAAATCATAAAACATTAAACATAAAAAAATTATAGGAAGTTATAAGTCAATGAATGTTACTACCAGGTGGGAATATTAAGATTTCTCTTTTATCATTTCCTTAAGGATTTCATAAAAAAAGAATCAAGACAGATTCATTTGCATACTTATACTCTTCTTTCTATTTGAAATAGTCCCTTAAATGTCTCCCAATTCGTTCTCTAAAATAATTAAAAAAACTTTTTTTCTTTTCTATTCGATTTTAGAATCAAAACTTTTTAATTTTATTAGAATATAGAATATGAAAATCTAAAGAATACTTTTTTTGAATATTACGAAAGCGAATTAGCTAAATTAAAGCTATTAAATAGAATTGATCTAAATAAATAATATTGATAAAATGTGGAAGCACTCATAAACTTTAAATTAGTCTGTATAGAAGGTTTTTCTTCTGCCTTTTCTCTACCTAAAAATGGACTTTCCTATCCGACTTATTCTTAATCCAATCTAATAAAAGACCCAGTCAGGAGACAGACACTACAATAGTTGTGTAGTGAACGAACTATCATTTCTAAATTTATGGATTCCTTTTCACTACTAGAATCTTTCCTTGAATTCGAGACAAAAATATTTACAACATTTTTTAAGCTACTGATGCTTATAATTTCGAATCAAACGCAATTCTCAAGACTCCTTTTCCCTCGCTTGCTTCTGTTGGAAAAAAAGTTTTCTAAAAAAACGTAATATAATCTTTCATTTACAGTTTCTTATCGATCAGGCGACACCCGGATTTGAACTGGGGAAAAAGGATTTGCAGTCCCCCGCCTTACCACTCGGCCATGCCGCCAATAAAAATATAGATATGAAGTTTTTGAGAATACTCCCCCCTTTTCTTTCTATTGAAAAATTGAAAAACAATCTTGAGACAAATCGCAACCGTTAACTATTCTTTTATGAATTATTCTTGAATATTTGAATAGAAATTTTTTTTTCTTAATGAGATCAGAAAATAAAAATTGATACATAACCAATCAATATTGCTTTTTTTTTTAACTTTGTTCATTCTAATTATAACAGCAACTTTCAATATATGTAAACCCTAGAATATCAATTTGATCTGTTACACAGATATTATCTAATCGAGTATCTTATCCATATCTATATAGATATAGAATACCAATACTATACGGTATTTTCAAGAAATTATCGTGCTTATTCTTTTTTTACAATTTTCAATAGAAAATTTGTAAAAATTCACACAACATGTTATGTGTTTGTTATCCTGAACAAATATGACTGCAATAAAGTTAGAGACAGATCTATAGCTGCAGTTAAATATATGCATGTTTCAAAAATACAAGCCTTATTACATTACACATAACATACTCTAATCATATTCTCCCCAATTCTCTCCAAAATACTTCACTTCAAAATATATCTTTTCTTGACAATTTCGAATGGATTTTTTTTTGTATCCAATTGAATTTGAATATGTAATATCA
>NW_028196922.1:45000-48084 GCF_037176805.1 Vigna unguiculata
TATCCGAGAACAATTAGCCGATCTGGATTTGAGAATTATTATGGATTATTCGTTGATAGAATGGAAAGAATTAGGGAAAGAGGGATCCCCGGACAATGAAAACGAATGGGAAGATCGAAAAGTTGGAAGAAGAAAGAATTTTTTGGTTCGGCGTATAGAATTAGCTAAGCATTTTATACGAACAAATATAGAACCAGAATGGATGGTTTTATGTCTCTTACCAGTTCTTCCTCCCGAATTGAGACCGATTATTCAAATAGATGGGGGCAAATTAATGAGCTCAGATATTAATGAACTATATAGAAGAGTTATCTATCGGAATAATACTCTTATCGATCTATTAACAACAAGTAGATCTACTCCAGGAGAATTAGTAATATGTCAGGAGAAATTGGTACAAGCAGCCGTGGATACACTTCTTGATAATGGAATCCGCGGACAACCGATGAGGGACGGTCATAATAAGGTTTACAAATCTTTTTCTGATATAATCGAGGGTAAAGAGGGAAGATTTCGCGAGACCCTACTTGGGAAACGGGTTGATTATTCAGGTCGTTCTGTCATTATTGTAGGTCCATCACTTTCATTACATAGATGTGGATTGCCCGGCGAAATAGCAATAGAACTTTTCCAGACATTTCTAATTCGTGATCTAATTCGAAAACATTTTGCTTCCAACATAGGAATTGCTAAGAGTAAAATTCGGCAAAAAGAACCGATTGTATGGGAAATACTTCAAGAAGTTATGCAGGGACATCCCGTATTGCTAAATAGAGCACCTACTCTGCATAGATTAGGTATACAGGCATTCCAACCCATTTTAGTAGAGGGGCGTGCTATTTGTTTGCATCCATTAGTTTGTAAGGGATTCAATGCAGACTTTGATGGCGATCAAATGGCTGTTCATGTGCCTTTATCCTTAGAAGCTCAAGCAGAAGCACGTTTACTTATGTTTTCTCATACAAACCTCTTGTCTCCAGCTATCGCGGATCCAATTTCTGTACCAACTCAAGATATGCTTATTGGACTTTACATATTAACGAATGGGAATCGTCGGGGTATTTCTTCAAATAGGTATAATCCACGTAATTGCAGAAATTTGAAAAATGAAAGAATTCCCCAAAAAAACTATAAGTATACGAAAAAAAAAGAACCTTTTTTTTGGAATTCCTATGATGCAATTGGAGCTTATCAACAGAAAAGAATAACCTTCGATAGTCCTTTGTGGCTCCGGTGGCGACTAGATCTACGCATTATTTCGTCAAGAGAAGTTCCTATCGAAGTTCACTATGAATCTTTAGGCACCTATCATGAAATTTATGGGCATTATCTAGTAGTAAGAAGTACAAAAAAACAAATTCGTTCTATTTACATTCGAACCAACGTAGGTCATATTTCTTTTTATCGAGAAATCGAAGAAGCTGTACAAGGTTTTTGCCGAGCCTATTCATATGGTATCTAATCATATAGATGGTTGTATCTAAGATAAACAAATTTATGATACTGGTGTAAATTCAAATCTTCATGATTTAACATTTAACAAGGATCTTAGTTTTTTAATTTCTCAATTTCTACACAAATTAAGATAAAGAAAAGGCAGTTTTTCAATCATTGACTCAAATCCATTGTTGAACTGAATGAATCCCACTGAGTGGAATAGGGAGGTACTTATGGCAGAACGGACCAATCTAATGTTTCACAATAAAGTGATAGGTGGAACTGCCATTAAACGACTTATTAGCAGATTAATAGATCACTTCGGAATGGCATATACATCACATATCCTGGATCAAGTCAAGACTCTGGGATTCCGCCAAGCTACGGCTACATCCATTTCATTAGGAATTGATGACCTTTTAACAATACCTTCGAAAGGATGGCTAGTCCGAGATGCTGAACACCAAAATTTGATTTTGGAAAAACAGCATCATTATGGAAATGTACATGCAGTAGAAAAATTACGCCAATCCATTGAGATATGGTATGCTACAAGTGAATATTTTCGACAAGAAATGAATCCTAATTTTAGAATGACCGATCCTTTTAATCCAGTCCATATAATGTCCTTTTCGGGAGCTAGAGGAAATGCATCTCAAGTACACCAATTAGTAGGTATGAGAGGATTAATGTCGGATCCACAAGGACAAATGATTGATTTACCTATTCAAAGCAATTTACGCGAAGGGCTATCTTTAACAGAATATATAATTTCTTGCTACGGAGCTCGTAAAGGGGTTGTAGATACTGCTGTACGAACATCAGATGCTGGATATCTTACACGTAGACTTGTTGAAGTGGTTCAACATATTGTTATACGTCGAACAGATTGTGGTACCATTCGAGGAATTTCAGTAAATACCCAGAATGAAACGATGCCGGAAAGTAGTTGGACACAAACATTAATTGGTCGTGTATTAGCAGACGATATATACAGAGGTTCACGATGCATTGCCATTAGAAATCAAGATATTGGAATTGGACTTTTCAATCGATTGAAAACCTTTCAAACACAACCAATATCTATACGAACTCCTTTTACCTGTAGGAATACATCTTGGATCTGTCGATTGTGTTATGGTCAAAGTCCTACTCAAGGTCACTTGGTGGAATTAGGAGAAGCTGTAGGTATTATTGCGGGCCAATCCATTGGAGAACCGGGCACTCAATTAACATTAAGAACTTTTCATACTGGCGGAGTATTCACAGGGGGGACTGCCGAACAGGTGCGAGCACCTTATAATGGAAAAATTAAATTCAATGAGGATTTGGTTCATCCTACACGTACACGTCACGGGCATCCTGCTTTTCTATGTTATATAGACTTGTATGTTAGTATTGAAAATGGTGACATTATACATAATGTGACTATTCCACCAAAAAGTTTTCTATTAGTTCAAAATAATCAATATGTAAAATCAGAACAAGTGATTGCCGAGATTCTCGCAGGAACATATACTTTTAATTTAAAAGAAAAAGTTCGAAAACATGTTTATTCTGACTTAGAAGGAGAAATGCATTGGAGTACGGATGTGTATCATGCATCAGAATTTAAATATAGTAATGTCCATATCTTACCAAAAACAA
>NW_028196923.1:0-17500 GCF_037176805.1 Vigna unguiculata
CTACTTTTTGGCTTCGTTTATAAAGATTTTGGATTTGCTCAAAATGATCAAATTATATCCGGTCTTGTGTCCACTTTTCCAGTCATTTTAGATACAATTTTAAAATATTGGATTTTCCGTTATTTAAATCGCATATCTCCATCACTTGTAGTGATTTATCATTCAATGAATGATTGACAGAAAAACCGATTTACTTCAATGAATTTCAAGTTTTTATCTAAAAAAGATAATTTTTCATTTTCCCCTCTTTAAAAAAAAGTTAAATAAAAAAGGGGTTCCCACCTTGGATAGGGAACTATGCGAGTGACCTACCTAATCTTATTGTAGAAATTTTCAGGATCAATGATTAGACCATGCAAACTAGAAATGCTTTTTCTTGTATAAAGGAAGGGATTACCCGATCCATTTCTATATCGGTCATGATATATATAATAATTCGAGCACCCTTTTCAAATGCATATCCAATTTTTGCACAGCAGGGTTATGAAAATCCCCGAGAAGCAACCGGTCGTATTGTCTGTGCCAATTGCCATTTAGCTAATAAGCCCGTGGATATTGAGGTTCCACAAGCGGTACTTCCTGATACTGTATTTGAAGCAGTTGTTCGAATTCCTTATGATATGCAAGTGAAACAAGTTCTAGCTAATGGTAAAAAGGGAACTTTGAATGTGGGGGCTGTTCTTATTTTACCGGAAGGTTTTGAATTGGCACCCCCCGATCGTATTTCGCCTGAGATTAAAGAGAAGATAGGCAATCTGTCTTTTCAAAACTATCGCCCTACAAAAAAAAATATTCTTGTAGTAGGCCCTGTTCCTGGTCAGAAATATAATGAAATCACGTTTCCTATTCTTTCCCCGGATCCCGCTAGTAAAAGAGATATTCATTTCTTAAAATATCCTATATATGTAGGCGGGAACAGGGGAAGGGGCCAGATTTATCTTGACGGGAGCAAGAGTAATAATAATGTTTATAATGCTACAGCAGCAGGTATAGTCAAAAAAATCATACGAAAAGAAAAAGGGGGATACGAAATCACTATAGTAGATGCATTAGATGAGCGTGAAGTGATTGATATTATACCTCCAGGACCAGAACTTCTTGTTTCAGAAGGTGAATCTATCAAACTTGATCAGCCATTAACAAGTAATCCTAATGTCGGTGGATTTGGTCAGGGGGATGCGGAAATAGTACTTCAAGATCCATTACGTGTTCAAGGTCTCTTGTTCTTCTTGGCATCTATTATTTTAGCACAAATCTTTTTAGTTCTTAAGAAGAAACAATTTGAGAAGGTTCAATTGTTCGAAATGAATTTTTAGTTCCGCGTATTTATCAACATATTAAACTCGTAAAAATAACTCAATTTTTTTGATAATTTTTGTAATTATATTCTGTATAATATCTGTATAATAGAAAATATATATATATATTCAAATATCGAAAAGTTACTCTAAGGGGGATTCTTTGTTTTTTCTTTTTTTTTTTTTTCTTTGTCCTTTCCTAGAGTCCGATTCCTATTCCTTCTTGTTTGTGTTGAAATAGAAATATTCTAAAAATATCAATAAAATACTATTTTTGAATCCCTTCCTGAAAAATCCTATATCTTAGTTTCTCTTTTTTCCAACTTAGAATCTTTCTGCCAGATAATCTTTTATGGTATATAAATAATATGTAAAATAATATGTAGTGAACAAATAAAAAAAAAAGAATGAAATGGAATTTTTTGAAACATCGGAAGAAGTAGTCATTTATATGAAAAAAAATTAGAATTCTTAAGAACTCAAGGGGGATCCACTTGCATTCGTCAAAGAAAGAGTGGATCCCTGTTCAGTTCTTACACTTTCATTTCAAAAACCCAAATAGAATACGATTACTACAGAGATGAGCCCAATCCGGAATATGAACCATAAAAGAAAATACCAATTAAACCGATCACAGTAATACCAGTTACAGTACCTATTATCCAAAGAGGAATTCTTCCAGTAGTATCGGCCATTTATCCCACTTTCCTCCACATTTAATCACGTAGTCAGTCATGCTAAAGACATTAACAAACAGTCATAGATAATTATGAAATGATATCCTTCCGAATGGGATAAAAGAATTCTTAATATATATATTATTGACTATTCCTATTTCTTCTATTAATTCTAATTAATTGAAGAAATAATTTGAAAATAAAACAGCAAGTACAAAAATAAGTAATAACCCCCAGTAGAGACTGGTACGATTCAATTCAACATTTTGTTCATTTGGGTTTGATTGTGTCATAGCTCTATAATTCAAATTAAGTTTATCGTTGGATGAATTGCATTGCTGATATTGATCCCAAAAAAGAAACAGTGGGTACCGCTAGTCCGTGAACAGCTAGCCATCGTACTGTAAAAATTGGATAGGTCCTATCTATAGTCATTGGAGCCTCCTAAAAAGATCTACTAAATTCATCAAGTTGTTCCAAAGGATCAAAACGGCCAGTTATTAATGGAATTCCTTGTCGGTTCTCTGTAAAATACTCGTTTGGGCGGGGACTTCCAAATACATCGTAAGCTAGACCTGTACTGACAAATAACCAACCTGCAATGAATAGGGAGGGTATAGTAATGCTATGAATAATCCAGTATCGGATACTGGTAATAATATCAGCAAAAGAACGTTCTCCTGTGCTTCCAGACATCTTGAACTCCACATATTCTTGTACAGTCAAAAGGGGGGGATCGAGTCCATAAAAGACGAGATCAGTAAGGCGAAATTTACTGAAATAGAATCCTTGTTAGATCGTCCATTTTGTACCAACGGTGTCTTTTGAGTATACCGAATCAGTATAGCTATCCTTCTTCTAACAGAGCAATGAAATTTCACAATCAGTGTAAAATTTTAGTACTAGATTTTTTTCTTCTTTTTTCATTGATTGTCTCTATGTAGTCAAAAATCCGATAGAAAATTTTGCAAAGTTTGGGTATATAAAAATTTTTTTTATATTAAATTTTTAGAGTAATAGTATAAAAGGAAGGTTCTTAACATTTCAAATTATTAGTTTTGGATTAGAAACTAAAGATCCATTAAAATCGGAATATGAGAAAAGGGTTTCTAATAATTAATAAAGTAGATAATTCATAAAGTAGATTTTCTATTTTAATAATTCAATTATTGCCAAATCAATAAATATATTTTTTGTGGTTGTTGAAGATCTTTTTTTCTATTTTCTTCTACATTAATTCAAAGTGAAATAAAATGAAATAACAGAGTTATTATTCTTTGTTTGAATATTCATAATTTTTCTTTTCTTTTTCCAATATAAACAGAATTCTATTGGATATCTATAGAATAATACTAAATATTTTCATTAGATCAGTTTACTTAATTCCTGAGTTGATTAAGAAGTATGTTGATTTGAAATCACAGGATGGGTAGATGTAACAGATGAGGAATTTATTTCTAAATTATGTTACTCTATTTCTTTTTTTTTTTTTCGTCTCTAATAATTGAATTTATTGAGGAATTGCCAATTTTGAATTGTATCTTTCAAGTAGGATTTTTTATCTTCTTTTTTCTCTCAAAAATGGAAATTTAGGGAAGTGCTTTATAAACATATGTATAAAAAGAACGAACATATTTCATTTAGTTTCTATATGCCCACTATCACTAGTTATTTCGGTTTTTTACTATCGGTTTTAATTATAACCTCGTCTCTATTTATTGGTCTTAGTAAAATACGACTTATTTGATTTGTAATTTTGAGAGGAATAGTAAATTTTGGTATAAGACATTCTAGAATTCCTTACTATGTCAATTTACAATTCTCGATCGTTGAGATTTATGATCAATACAGATTTATGTTTAAGGCTAGATATTATATTACCTTTCTTTTTACTTTTCGAACAAATAAAAATGATTGAAGTTTTTCTATTTGGAATCGTGTTAGGTTTAATTCCTATTACTTTGGCTGGATTATTTGTAACTGCATATTTACAATACCGACGAGGTGATCAGTTGGATCTTTGATTCATTAATGTCTCTTTTTTTGTGATTCCCTATTTATTTAGTTTAATCCTAATCGACAAGGATAAAATTCAGACTTTCTTTTGAATGTTCAATTATTTCAGTGTAATTATCAGGCGAATAATACTAGAATCACGCTCTGTAGGATTTGAACCTACGACATCGGGTTTTGGAGACCCGCGTTCTGCCGAACTGAACTAAGAGCGTTTTGTTTTCATAAAATTATATGATCCAAATCCATTTTGCATATAGATATTCAGTATGTATGTTCAATTGGAATTCGTCTTCACAGGTTCCCGGTTTATTGCTCATCTCATAGAATATGGAATATTATAGAATACGGAATATCATAGAATAAGTAATTGTTAGGGATAGGGATGACAGGATTTGAACCCGTGACATTTTGTACCCAAAACAAACGCGCTACCAAGCTGCGCTACATCCCTTTTCCATTTGTTTATAGTGTTATTGTAAAGAATCTTTGTCTTGTTTTCCACATTTTTCTCTGTTGATATATATCAACAGAGAAAAAATACTTAAATAATAAAAAGAAAGGAGGATTTGAAATGCGAGATCTAAAAACATATCTTTCCGTGGCACCAGTAGTAAGTACTTTATGGTTCGGGGCTTTGGCGGGTCTATTGATAGAGATCAATCGTTTTTTTCCAGATGCATTGATATTCCCCTTTTTTTAATTTTAGTTATTGACACGGGAAGGGGTGAAGAAGATGAAAGGTCCAATTATATATTAAATATGTGTAATTAACCTACTCTTCTTTTTTTTTTTTTTAGGAAAGATAAAGACGAAAGATTAAATTGGCCTCATTGAAATTCGGAGTGACACTCGGGATCGGGATCTGGTCCAGGCTTCAATGGAATTGAATTATTAATTCAATTCCTATGAAAAAGAAAGTGAAAGCAGAAATCCATAGGTTGGGGCAACAATATCATAAAAAATACTTTAAAAAAACGAAAATACTGGCAATTTGAAACGAAATATAGTTACAGATCCTTGTATTCTTTTTGTACTAGATTCAATTAAATTGGAACGAAATCTTTCATAATTTTTCGAATTCTTCTTTTTTATCTTATCTTAGTTGTTTTCATCTTTTTCTTAGATTCTTAGATTCGAATCCGAAAAGAGTTATAAGTGAATTAAAAACCCAAAGGAGGGTCATGTCCAAGGGTAAAGATATCCGAGTAAGTGTTCTTTTGGAAGGTACTGGTTGTGATAAAAAGAGTCTAAATAAGGAATAAAGCGGTATTTCTAGATAGATTACTAACAAGAATCGACACAATACGCCTAGTCGATTGGAATTGAGAAAATGATGTCCCCGTCGTTATATAACAACATATGCTAAAGAAGAAAAAAAATACAAATCCTTTATTATAATTATATTTATTTAAATCAATGTTATTTTTGGAATAGGAATAAATAAACTATGGAAAAACCTAAGCGACTCTTTATTAAATCCAAGCGATCTTTTCGTAGACGTTTGCCCCCGATTCAATCGGGGGACCGAATTGATTATAAAAACATGGGTTTAATTTGTCGATTTATTAGTGAACAAGGAAAAATATTATCTAGACGTGTAAATAGATTGACCTTAAAACAACAACGATTAATTACTGTTGCTATAAAACAAGCTCGTATTTTATCTTCGTTACCTTTTCTTAATAACGAAAAACAATTTGAAAAAAGCGAGTCGACTGCTAAAATTACTCCTTTAAGAAAAAAAAATAGAAATTAAAAATTCGAAATCCAATTTGAATTTAGATTCGAATTAAACATGGATTGATGTTTTGTTCAAAATTAGGATAATTCCATTTGATTTTTTTGTTGGAATAAAAAAGATAATAGGTAACGAAGAATAATTTTTTAAGCATGGTTGTTTATTTTGATAGCTTTATCGTATGATAAAGCTATCAAAATAAACAAATTTCTAGTCTATACCTTCCTGCAGTAAATAAGGGGTTTTAAGTTTTTATGATATTATCGGCAATCATAAAAAGACAATTCTCTTTTAATATAGCAATTTGTGCAACTATTTTACGATTAAGAAGCAATTGCTTGGTGTATAGACTATTCATTAAATTATTATAAATATAAGATACTTTTTGATTCTCGCGAATTACTGCATTTATTCGACTAATCCATAAACCACGAAAATCTCTTTTTTTCCTATCTCTATCCCGATGAGCCGAAACTAAAGCTTTCAATTTCTGTTGAGTAATAGTTCGGGTAAGTCTTGAATGAGCTCCGCGAAAACTTGATACGAATAAACGAATTTTTGTCCTCCGTTTGTGAGCTATATATCCTCGTTTAATTCTGGTCATTTAATAAATGATATTTTCAGGAATAACTTTTTCATTTTTCAGTTATTCTTTTTTTCTTCCTAGTCTATTAATAACAAAAATGGATTCTTCCGATGTATAAAAAAAAATTCCAACGGCTCTTGCTACTATAACCGCCCCAACCACGATTTTTTATATTAAACATTTAACCTCAAAATCAGAAATTGTATAGATACTAGATATCAAATAAAATAAAAATAGTAAATGAAATAGGACACATATTTTTATAATGAATTGGTGGGTTCCTTCGTTTCTATGATTTTTTTTAGAAATGACCAGGTCCTCTCTATACACCGGAGCCTTTTTATTTTCATTTTTGATTCATTTAATGAATGTTATTGTTAACTTGTACAGTTCACACTCTGTGGCTCTACCCATGCAATATTGAGTAAGTAGGTTTTTTCACAACCAAATCTAATTCTATAGTAACGGTATTTAATTATGAAAATTTGCTGGGTAGCTGACCCTCTTATTCCATTCTTACAAAATCCATCAAAATACATTCATTAAGGACATACTTTATTTTTAATTGAAATAGTATTTTCTCCGCTTAACGGGTAACTTTTTTTTGTTACCGATGGGAAAGTCCTTCTCATATGAAATTGCAAATGTGTATTATTGGTTTTGCACCAATCGAAACCATAAATTTTATACAAGATAGAAGAATGTAAAGAATTATATAATTATATAGAAAAGAATTATATATTAAGTTAAGATAGTGTGAATGTAGTTTTTGCATTCACACTATCTTAACTGATTACCAATACTGAAAAATTTTAATTTGTTTTTTCTTAGTATTTAAGCTGAACGAGTCGCACATACACCCTGGTACACGTTCCTCGACGTTGAGGGCATCCCCGAAGAGCTGGGGATTTTGTGACGTTTCGGATTGGCTGTCTTGTGTTTCTAATAAGTTGTTTCATAGTTGGCATGGTAAGTCGTACTATATATATCTATATTTTTGTATAATGAGCAGGTTTAGATCTATCCTAACCGTGAATTACTTATATTCTATATTCCTTATTTATAGCCTATATTAATTATATATACTATATTAATAGATTAACTCTTAGAGATTTTATTTTAAAATGTAAAGTAAGATAGAGTAAAAAATTAAATTTCCAATCTTGTATTTAATTAGAATAACCTTTGCCACCAATTTTTTATTCAACTGCTACAAGATCTACAATTCCATGAGCTTGGGCTTCTGCTGCTGACATAAAAACATCCCTTTCCATGTCTTCCGATATAACCCATAAAGGTTTGCCCGTTCTTTGTACATAAACCCTTGTGATAGTTTCACGCATTTTCAGTAGCTCTTCCGCTTCCAGGACAAATTCTCCCGCTTGTGCCTCATAAAAAGAACTAGCAGGTTGGTGGATCATTACCCTGATTATATCACTTAAGTAGTATTTCCCTTATCTTGATAAATCTTTTTAGAATTCTTTTTACTATATTGGTAGATTGCTAAAGATTGTCTTTATTCCCAAAATAAAGGTAACAGAAAAGGGACAAAGACAAATAAGATAAAGGGCAAAAAGTATATTCAATAACCGTACAAGCATTTTCTGCGTATTGATGCATACGGCTTTTGTACTTATGCAATTCATTTTTTCCTCTATGGATAGAGTAGAGTATTTTCTTCGATGAATTTTGTTTCTACATTTACAAATTTCTTTTTTTCTATCAAAGAAAAAAGAAGTACAAAATCTACTAGGTCTTTTGGATCCGGATCCTTAAATAATAAACAATAGAATAACCAACTTTCTTTTTGAATCTATTTTTAAATACTACGATGGTTCCGTTGTTTTTTATATCATTTTGGTATTCAACAATCCAAAAGTTTCTTTTTTTTTTCATATATTAAGTTTTCTTCTGATTCAAATAAAAATTGTTACAAGCTTTCTGGTATGAAAAAAAACAAAAAAGTATGCGACACTACTAAAATGAAACTAGGTTTCTTATAGATCAGATAAAATGGAAAATACCCTCTTTTTCATACTACTCTTTCTATATATAATTAAATGATTCAAAAAAATTGCATATGGAATTCAAAATACCATGCTATTATTACTTTGGTTTTTATGGCGAAGGTATAGTATATATAGATAGATATCTATTCTATATATTCTCAAAGAAAAGAATCATTGGCGCCAAGCGTGAGGAAATGCAAGACGTTTGGTAATTGTGCCTCCTGCCAAAAGAAAGGATCCCATTGAAGCAGCTAATCCCAGACATACTGTCTGTACATCTGGTTGTACAAATTGCATAGTATCATAAATAGCTATTCCAGGTATTACCCACCCCCCCGGAGAGTTTATAAACAGAGACAATTCTTTATTCTCTTTCTCTATGCTCAGATATATCATAATACTAATAAGTTGATTCGATATTTCACTATCAACATCTTGACCTAAAAAAAGTAATCTTTCTCGATAAAGTCGATTGATTAGGATTCCATTTTTTCCTTAAAAGCCGTACATGCACCTTTTGATGCATACAGTTCATCAAAAATTATATAAGCAAAAAAGGAATCAATGTGTCGATTTTAATCTTTCTCTTTTTCTAATGGATTTCTTCGAACTAAAAAAAAAGAAGAATATACTTAATTTAGTGAACTATCTTCTCATTGATGTATTGCTTTCATCGAGATCGAAGCCGAATCACAATGTAATTTTCTTGTTTCTGAATGGACTTTTTCAATTCTTTTAGGTTTCTTTTCTACTCTGAGTAAAGATCTGCCCGATTTGGATTTGCACATATAGAACAAATAGTCCAAAACTATGTATTTTTGTTAGAACTTCTTCCTTTTCTGAATTTATTAATGTTTTTTGTAAAATACAATATATAGATATGATAGAAGTAGTGATCGTAGAAATATTACCAATTGGTTTTTTCTACACAGAGCCTGGGTACTTGATTTTATTGGTCCAATTAAGCCAACCATAAATTATTCATAATTTCGAGTAATAATCTGGAAATTTTATCTAAAAATGAAAAAATCGATAGAATAGTACTTCATTACACTTCACGCTCCCCATTTTTTTATCTTTATGATTTCATCATTCTCTTTTGGGGGTGAAAGCGGGGATATCTCGATCGGGGGAGAAAACGGGTAAATCCCATATAACCTACTATATCTGACAAGTCGCACTATATATCAACCCAAGATGCATCTTTATCCCCGGGGGTTCGAAAGGGTACTCTTGGAACACCAATGGGCATAAAATGGACAAATAATAAAGTCATATATCTCACTTTAGTGTGGAAACGTAAGAATTAGCTTATCGTGTTAAAAAAGATTTACTTGATTTTATATTAATATTGCTTTTTTTTATAAAAAAGAAGACTAAATAAAGTCGAGTTGTTATAAATGGGTCATTGGGGTGATAAGCGAATATGTCTGCATTTACTTATTTAAATAGTCATAGAGAAAGTTGTCAACCCCTTTCGTCTCCCCACCATTGCGTATTGTTACTTATCCGGTATAGAATAAATCTGTTTCTTTGATTTCGACAAATATGATTGTTCCATTTTCCAAGAGAATCTACTGAAAGGCTATATTCATTTTTTTCCAGTGCAATAAAGTTACATAGTGTCTATTTTTTGTTGAAGGGGTATTTTTTCATGGGTTTACCTTGGTATCGTGTTCATACTGTTGTTTTAAATGATCCGGGCCGTTTGCTTTCTGTTCATATAATGCACACAGCTCTAGTTGCTGGTTGGGCCGGTTCGATGGCTCTATATGAATTAGCAGTTTTTGATCCCTCTGATCCTGTTCTTGATCCAATGTGGAGACAGGGTATGTTCGTTATACCTTTCATGACTCGTTTAGGAATAACTAATTCGTGGGGCGGTTGGAATATCACAGGAGGGGCTATAACGAATCCGGGTATTTGGAGTTACGAAGGTGTGGCCGGAGCACATATAGTGTTTTCAGGCTTGTGCTTTTTAGCGGCTATTTGGCATTGGGTTTATTGGGATCTAGAAATCTTTTGTGATGAACGTACTGGAAAACCTTCTTTGGATTTGCCAAAAATTTTTGGAATTCATTTATTTCTTGCAGGGGTGGCTTGTTTTGGTTTTGGCGCATTTCATGTAACAGGATTGTATGGTCCCGGAATATGGGTGTCTGATCCTTATGGACTAACTGGAAGGATACAATCCGTAAATCCCGCGTGGGGTGTGGAAGGTTTTGATCCTTTTGTTCCGGGGGGGATAGCTTCTCATCATATTGCGGCAGGAACGTTGGGCATATTAGCGGGTCTTTTCCATCTTAGTGTGCGTCCACCCCAACGTCTGTATAAAGGATTACGTATGGGAAATATTGAAACTGTCCTTTCTAGCAGTATTGCTGCTGTCTTTTTTGCAGCTTTTGTCGTTGCTAGGAACTATGTGGTATGGTTCAGCAACAACCCCCATTGAATTATTTGGTCCTACTCGGTATCAATGGGATCAGGGATACTTCCAGCAAGAAATATATCGAAGAGTTGGTGCTGGGCTAGCCGAAAATCAAAATTTATCAGAAGCTTGGTCTAAAATTCCTGAAAAATTAGCTTTTTATGATTACATCGGAAATAATCCAGCAAAAGGGGGGTTATTTAGAGCTGGTTCAATGGACAATGGAGATGGAATAGCCGTCGGTTGGTTAGGACATCCCATTTTTCGAGATAAAGAAGGACATGAGCTTTTTGTACGTCGTATGCCTACTTTTTTTGAAACATTTCCAGTTGTTTTAGTAGATGGGGACGGAATTGTTAGAGCCGATGTTCCTTTTCGAAGAGCAGAATCGAAATATAGTGTCGAACAAGTAGGTGTAACTGTTGAGTTCTATGGTGGTGAGCTTAATGGAGTAAGTTATAGTGATCCCGCTACTGTGAAAAAATATGCTAGACGTGCTCAATTGGGGGAAATTTTTGAATTAGATCGTGCTACTTTGAAATCAGATGGTGTTTTTCGTAGCAGTCCAAGGGGTTGGTTTACTTTTGGGCATGCTTCATTTGCTCTGCTATTCTTTTTCGGGCACATTTGGCATGGTTCTAGAACTTTGTTCAGAGATGTTTTTGCTGGTATCGACCCAGATTTAGATGCTCAAGTAGAATTTGGAGCATTCCAAAAACTTGGAGATCCAACTACAAGAAGACAGGTAGTATAACATTCTTTTGTTCTTTTCTACTTTTTTATAATTTTGAATTTCATATAAAGAACTAGATAAATCTTGATTGGAATCATTGCATTTATTCTTTTTTTTCTTTTCGAAAAGAGCCCCACCCCAAGAAACAGGTATGAAAGCTATAATTGTAAACCACGATTAAATTTATGGAAGCTTTGGTTTATACATTCCTCTTAGTCTCAACTTTAGGAATTATTTTTTTCGCGATTTTTTTTAGAGAACCTCCTAAAGTTCCGACGAAAAAGGTCAAATAATTTTTTATTATCTTAATTGAAGTAATGAGCCCCCAATAGGGAGGGCGCATTACTTCAACTAGTCCCCATGTTCTTCAAATGGATCTCTTAGTTGTTGGGAGGGTTGCCCAAAGGCAGTATATAAGGCATACCCAGTAAAACTTACAAGTAAACCAGATATAGAGATGGCAATTAGAGTTGCTGTTTCCATTATTTTAATTCTAAAGTTTCCAGATCACAATAGATCTATAGGATAAGATCCTTATATTTACAGCGGAATGGTATACAAAGTCAACAGATCTAAATGAATAAAAAAGAGTATTTATGGCTACGCAAACCGTTGAGGATAATTCTAGATCTGGTCCAAGACGAACTGTTGTAGGGAATTTATTGAAACCTTTAAATTCAGAATATGGTAAAGTAGCCCCGGGGTGGGGAACTACTCCTTTGATGGGTGTTGCAATGGCTCTATTTGCGATATTTCTATCTATTATTTTGGAGATTTATAATTCGTCCATTTTATTGGACGGAATTTCTATCAATTAGATTCACAAGAATCGAGTAATTAGTTTATAGAAAGTGAAGCCTTTAGGTTTCTTATTGTTTCTTAGTCTATTCCATGTTGATGTGGTAGTTTGATCGTAGAATTTCTTTGTTTCTGTATTTCCGGAATATGAGTGTGTGACTTGTTTTAATTGGTCCTATTGAAAGTACAGAACATAAAATGGGTCTGTCATCTTGATATAGATGGTTTTATTCCGTCAGATATTTAATCTAGTATCTGGAGCACGGAATATAGAAAATAGATTCTAAAAATCTTAATACTATGATTCATACTAAATATTTAGACCTCGCAACTGGATTTAAAAACCTTTTCAAAGAGTTCTAAAAATATATTGAAAAATTTTGATTCTTTCAAGCTTCTCCAGTTTGTCTTTATTTTGAGCAAAGGACAAACCTTTCCTTGAATTTTTTCATTATATTTTATCTATTCATTGAAGAAGTGATGATCCAGCAATTCTTACTCAGGGAATTTTTGGACTTCGATTAAAAATTGTTTTGAATCATCGTGGTTCTAGTATGAATCTGAGGTTTTTTTTATTCATTCATATGGTCCTAACAAGAGAATCCTTATCAATAATAAAAATTCAAGAATAAAGAAGACAGCAGTAAATTCACATTATACAAATAAAAAGAAGTAAAGAATATTCAAGAGGCCTTAAAAGATCACGATAAAGACGGGTGCGCCGACTTGATATTTTGGCATTATAACAAAAAAGAATAGCTTTCGGATTTTTATTTCTTTTTTATCGTAAGAGAAAATTAGAATCATAGGATTAAATAAAGCAGTTTCAAACTTTCTATTACGGATATCTGTTTTTGTTACAATCAATATTTGGGTATTTTTGTTTGAGCCGTACGAGATGAAATTCGCATATACGGTTCTCTGGGGGGGTTCCTTTGGGTTACCTATCTCAATAAAGTTTATGATTGGTTCGAAGAACGTCTTGAAATTCAGGCGATTGCCGATGATATAACCAGTAAATATGTTCCGCCTCATGTGAACATATTTTATTGTTTAGGGGGAATTACACTTACTTGTTTTTTAGTCCAAGTAGCAACAGGATTTGCTATGACTTTTTATTATCGCCCAACCGTTACTGAAGCTTTTGCTTCTGTTCAATATATAATGACTGAAGCTAATTTTGGTTGGTTAATCCGATCAGTTCATCGATGGTCGGCAAGTATGATGGTCTTAATGATGATTCTACACGTATTTCGTGTGTATCTTACAGGTGGTTTTAAAAAACCTCGCGAATTAACTTGGGTTACGGGTGTAGTTTTGGCTGTATTAACTGCATCTTTTGGTGTAACTGGTTATTCCTTACCTTGGGATCAAATTGGTTATTGGGCAGTAAAAATAGTAACAGGCGTACCCGAAGCTATTCCTGTAATAGGATCGTCTTTGGTAGAATTATTACGCGGAAGTTCCAGTGTGGGCCAATCTACCTTAACTCGTTTTTATAGTTTGCATACTTTTGTATTACCTCTTCTTACTGCTGTATTTATGTTAATGCACTTTTCAATGATACGTAAGCAAGGCATTTCTGGTCCTTTATAGTGAATATGGGTCATAGATATTTGTAATCACTTCATTATCATTTTGTATTTTGGGGAGGATTTTTTTTCATTGCTACAATTATGGATTATAAAACAAAATAAAACATGTATTTAGATATTTTTCTTCAACTTAACAAAAATTGAATTTTTTTTACATACAAAAATAGTTGAAGGGAATTCTCCAAAAAAAATGGATTATGGGAGTGTGTGACTTGAACTATTTATTTGGCCGCGCAGATATATGACTTTATCTTATCTGCCACATTATAATTTACAATTAAATGTGTCTTTTTTCCAACCACCAAGCAAGGCTCTTACAGAGAGGGTAGGCTGGTTTTACTTGAAGAGAATCTTTTCTATGATCAGACTCGATTTTATTCTGCATCAACAGGCTCCATAAGATCCAGTAAAAGAAGTGATGTGATATAGTCTGAATTCTATATAGTATGACAACGCATTCATTTCCTATGCATTGATTTGATTTCTGATACTATTGGAGTGAACAAAGTAGATCTAAAGAACAACGCAAGTTAGGTTATATTAGTAACAAGTAAATTCTTTGTACATAAAAAGTATCAAGATTTTTTTTTGATAGGATAACAATTGCAAAGTTTGAGATCACCCAGAAAGCATTATCAACTTGAAAAGTCTACTCGGGTATTGAGCGTTTACTAAAATTTACTTAAAAAGAACTTAATTTTTTTTTCAATAAAAAATGGTAACTTTGGAAAAAGAGAATAGAATCAAGTTTCTTTTATTATTTAGAATCTTCATATATGTGTGGATAACACATACATTTTTTTCTAGTTTATTCTATAGATACAGTTGAAGAAAAATTTGATTAGTGCTCGAGCCGGATGATGAAAAATTATCATATCCGGTTCTTTTGGAGGATGGATCTATAAGAATTCACCTATCCCAATAACAAAAAAACCTGACTTGAATGATCCTGTATTAAGAGCTAAATTGGCTAAGGGAATGGGTCATAATTATTATGGAGAACCCGCATGGCCTAACGATCTTTTATATATTTTTCCAGTAGTAATTCTAGGTACTATTGCCTGTAACGTAGGCTTAGCGGTTCTAGAACCATCCATGATTGGGGAACCTGCGGATCCTTTTGCAACTCCTTTGGAAATACTACCTGAATGGTATTTTTTTCCCGTATTTCAAATACTTCGTACAGTGCCCAATAAGTTATTGGGCGTTCTTTTAATGGTTTCGGTACCTACGGGATTATTAACAGTACCCTTTTTGGAGAATGTTAATAAATTCCAAAATCCATTTCGCCGCCCAGTAGCAACTACCATCTTTTTGATTGGTACTGTAGTTGCCCTTTGGTTAGGTATTGGAGCAACATTACCTATTGAGAAATCCCTAACGTTAGGTCTTTTTTAAAATTATAAGATTGGTTTCATTTTGAATTCATTTTGAAATAAAATATCATGACATCTGTATTGTATATCTAGGGAGAATTCTTTCTGAACCTACTAATCCCTAGATACATCTATTCCTTTTTAGATATATTCTGACCATTAGGATTTGTTCTAAATATTTAAATTACATATTTTGACCTTTCATTTTGAGTTTAGAAAAAAAATCAATTTGAAAAAATCCTATGTCAATAGATTTCAATTTTATGCAAAATACTTTTGTATTTTTAAAATGTCCAATATAGATTTTCCATCTTCTACGCGAAAATGTTCAAATTTCAGAAGGTCTTCTTGACTGTTATTCAAAAGTTCTAATAATGTATGAATATTGGATCTTTTGAGACAATTATAGATCCTGGGAGGTAATTCTAATTGGTCAATAAAAATAGATTTCAATGCTATTTCTTTTTTATTTTTCCTTAGTTTATCTTTAACCAATATATCATGAAAAGTAAAAAGGGGCAAAGTCACTTTGTCTTGATTTTTTTCTAAATGAAAGTTATCTTCTTCTGCGTGTAAAAAGGGAAGAAATAAATCAATCAAATTTTGGGAGGCTTCATAAAGGGCTTCCTTAGGAGTTAAACTTCCGTTTGTCCATATCTCCAGAAAAAGTATTTCTTGTTTTTCATTCCCATTGACATAAGAATGAATACTATAATTTACATTTCGAACAGGCATGAATCTAGCATCTATATCATAACTTCCGTCTTGAAAGTTTTTTAATGTTTTTATACGATACCCACGATTTCTCTCAATATTTAATTCAATACACAAATTAACAGGTTCTGTTACGTTGGCTATATGTTGTCTATTATCAACGATTTCCACCGAGGGTGGTAAAATGATGTCTTGAGCGGTTATATATCCAGGACCTTTGAAAGAAATCCATGCGTCCTGTGTTCCATACATATTACTTTTCAATACAATTTTTTTCAAATTCATGAAAATTTCATGTACTGATTCTTCAATACCTATTATGGTAGAATATTCATGTGGTATTTTCTCTGATTTTACACGTGTGATACATGTTCCCTCTATTTCTCCGAGTAAAATTCTTCGGATTGCAATGCCTATTGTATCGGCTTGACCTTTCATAAGTGGGGACAGAATAAAGCGTCCATAATAAAGACGCTTACTGTCTATTCGTGATTCAACACATTTCCATTGTAGTGTCCGAGTAGAGACTCTTAATTTCTCTTGAACCATAGTAATTATTTTGATAAAACTCTTGACTTGTTTTTTTCTCTTGAACTATTTTTAATGTTTATTTTTAGTTTTATACACGTCTTTTTTTAGGAGACCTACATCCATTATGTGGCATAGGAGTTACATCTCGTATAAAATTTAATAGTATACCACTTCTACGAATAGCTCTTAATGCTGCATCTCTTCCGAGGCCAGGCCCTTTTATCATGATTTCTGCTCGTTGCATGCCTTGATCCGATACTGTTCGAATAGCATTTCCTGCTGCAGTTTGAGCGGCAAAAGGTGTTCCCCTTCGTGTACCCTTGAATCCACAAGTACCCGCGGAGGACCAAGAAATCACCCGACCTCGTACATCTGTAATAGTCACAATAGTATTGTTGAAACTAGCTTGAACATGAATAATTCCCTTTGGTATTTTACGAGTATAATTACGCGAACCAATACGTACATTTTTACGTGAACCTTTTTTAGGTATAGATTTTGCCATATTCGATTATTTCAATACAATATTTCATTAAAAAAAAAAAAATAAGATAGATCTAGGGTATGGAGATATCCATTTCATGTCAAAAACGGATCCTTTTCCAATTCTTTTCGAATTTGATATTCGATTTTTTCTATATTCTTTTTATTTGCTTTTGATTAATATCAAATACAATTTTTGAAATCAAAGTTAAAAGTTGAAATATCAATAATATTTAAAAAATGGATTTTTCATTTTCATAGAATAATATATATTCTAGATAATTTTATAATTTTCTCTCTTTTTTTATCTAGTCTATTTTTTTAGAAAGCTTCTGTTTGTTCAAATATTATCCTTGTCTTTGTTTATGTTTTGGATTGAAACAAATTACTATAATTCGTCCTCGTCTTCGAATCAATCGACATTTTTCACAAATTTTACGAACCGAGGCGTTTATTTTCATATTTTACATTCCTTAATTAGTTAATCCAAAATTGTGGAAGAAAATAAAGGTTCCTTA
>NW_028196923.1:22500-27500 GCF_037176805.1 Vigna unguiculata
GAAGTGGAGGGTTTCTTCAAACAACAAGGGACTGGGTCAATTATTCAATCAAATGATATTGAGCATGTTTCGCATCTCTTCTTGAGAAACAAGCGGGCTATTTCTTTGCAAAATTGTGCTCAATTTCATATGTGGCAATTCCGTCAAGATCTCTTCGTTAGTTGGGGGAAGAGTCCGCACGAATCGGATTTTTTGAGGAACATGTCACGAGAGAATTGGATTTGGTTAGACAATGTGTGGTTGGGAAACAAGGATCGGTTTTTTAGCAAGGTACGGAATGTATCATCAAATCTTCAATATGATTCCACGAGATCTAGTTTCATTCAAGTAACGGATTCTAGCCAATTGAAAGGATCTTCTGATCAATCCAAGGATTCTTTCGATTCCATTAGGAATGAGGATTCGAAATATCACACATTGATCAATCAAAGAGAGATTCAACAACTAAAAGAAAGATCGATTCTTTGTTGGGATCCTTCCTTTCTTCAAACGGAACGAACAGAGATAGAATCAGAGCGATTCCTTAAAATCCTTTCTGGATATTCCTCAATGTGCCGACTATTCATGGAACGTGAGAAGCAGATGAATAATCATCTGCTTCCGGAAGAAATCGAAGAATTTTTTGGGAATCCTGCAAGAGCCACTCGTTCTTTTTTCTCTGACAGATGGTCAGAACTTCATCTGGGTTCGAATCCTACTGATAGGTCTACTAGAGATCAGAAATTGTTGAAAAAAGAACAAAAGAAACATCTTGCTTTTTCCAGGCGATCGGAAAAGAAAGAAATAGTGAATTTATTCAAGATAATTATGTACTTACAAAATACCGTCTCAATTCATCCTATTTCATCCTATCGAGGATGTGATATGGTTCCAAAGGGTGAACTGGACAGTTCCAATAAGATTTCATTCTTGAACAAAAATCCATTTTGGGGTTTATTTCATCTATTCCATGACCGGAACAGGGGGAGATACACGTTACACCACGATTTTGAATCAGAAGATATATTTCAAGAAATGGCAGATCTATTCACTCTATCAATAACCGAGCCGGATCTGGTGTATCATAAGGAATTTGATTTTTCTATGGATTCCTCCGGATTGGATCAAAAACATTTCTTGAATGAGTTATTGAACTCCAGGGATGAATCGAAAAAGCACTCTTTATTGGTTCTACCTCCTCTTTTTTATGAAGAGAATGAATCTTTTTATCGAAGGATCATAAAAAAATGGGTCCAGACCTCTTGCGGAAATAATGTGGAAGATCCAAAACCTAAAATAGTTGTATTTGCTAGCAACAACATAATGGAGGCAGTCAATCAATATAGATTGATCCGAAATCTGATTCAAATCCAATATAGCACCCATGGTTACATAAGAAATGTATTGAATCGATTCAATTGCAACTTCGAATATGGAATTCAAAGGTATCAAATAGGAAATGATACTCTGAATCATCGAACTAGAATGAAATACACGATCAACCAACATTTATCAAATTTGAAAAAGAGTCAGAAGAAGTGGTTCGATCCTCTTATTTTGATTTCTCGAACGGAGAGATCTATGAATTGGGATCCTAATGTATATAGATACAAATGGTCCAATGGGAGCAAGAATTTCCAGGAACATTTGGACTATTTCATTTCTGAGCAGAATAGCCGTTTTCAAGTAGTGTTCGATCGATTACATATTAATCAATATTCGATTGATTGGTCTGAGGTTATCGACAAAAAAGATTTGTCTAAGTCACTTTGTTTATTTTTGTCCAAGTTACTTCTTTTTTTGCCCAAGTTTCTTCTCTTTTTGTCTAACTCACTTCCTTCTTTTTTATTTGTGAGTTTTGGGGGTATCCCCATTCATAGGTCCGAGATCCACATCTATGAATTGAAAGGTCCGAATGATCCACTCTGTAATCAGTTATTAGAATCAATAGGTCTTCAAATCTTTCATTTGAAAAAAAGGAAACCCTTATTATTGGATGACCAAGATACTTCCCAAAAATCGAAATTCTTGATCAATGGAGGAACAATATCACCATTTTTGTTCAATAAGATACCAAAGTGGATGATTGACTCATTCCATACTAGAAAGAATCGCAGGAAATCTTTTGATAACACAGATTCCTATTTCTCAATGATATCCCACGATCCAGACAATTGGCTGAATCCCGTGAAACCATTTCATAGAAGTTCATTGATATACTATTTTTATAAAGCAAATCGACTTCGATTCTTGAATAATCAATATCACTTCTGCTTCTATTGTAACAAAAGATTCCCTTTTTATGTGGAAAAGGCCCGTATCAATAATTATGATTTTACGTATGGACAATTCCTCAAAATCTTGTTCATTCGCAACAAAATCTTTTCTTTTTGCGATGGTCAAAAAAAACATGCTTTTTTGAAGAGAGATACTATTTCACCAATCGAGTTACAGGTATCTAACATATTGATACCTAACGATTTTCCGCAAAGTGGCGACGAAGGGTATAACTTCTACAAATCTTTCCATTTTCCAATTCGATACGATCCATTCGTTCGTGGAGCTATTTACTCGATCGCAGACATTTCTGGAACACCTCTAACAGAGGGACAAATAGTCCATTTTGAAAAAACTTATTGTCAACCTCTTTCAGATATGAATATACCTGATTCAGAAGGGAAGAACTTGTATCAGTATCTCAATTTCAATTCAAACATGGGTTGGATTCACACTCCATGTTCTGAGAAATATTTACCATCCGAAAAAAGGAAAAAACGGAGTTCTTGTCTACAAAAATGCCTTGAGAAAGGTCAGATGTATAGAACCTTTCAACAAGATAGTGTTTTTTCAACTCTCTCAAAATGGAATCTATTCCAAACATATATACCATGGTTCCTTACCTCGACGGGGTACAAATATCTAAATTTCATATTTTTAGATACTTTTTCAGACCTATTGCCGATACTAAGTAGCAGCCAAAAATTTGTATCCATTTTTCATGATATTATGCATGGGTCAGATATATTATGGCGAATTCGTCAGATTCCATTGTGTCTTCCACAATGGAATCTGATAAGTGAGATTCCGGGTAATTGTTTCCATAATCTTCTTCTGTCCGAAGAAATGACTCATCGAAATAATGAGTTACTATTGATATCGACACATCTGAGATCGCTAAATGTTCAGGAGTTCTTCTATTCAATCCTTTTCCTTCTCCTTGTTGCTGGATATCTCGTTCGTACACATCTTCTCTTTGTTTCTCGAGTCTATAGTGAGTTACAGACAGAGTTCGAAAAGGTAAAATCTTTGATGATTCCATCATACATGATTGAGTTGCGAAAACTTCTGGATAGGTATCCTACATCTGAACTGAATTCTTTCTGGTTAAAGAATATCTTTCTAGTTGCTCTGGAACAATTAGGAGATTCTCTAGAAGAAATACGGAGTTTTGCTTTTGGTAGCAACATGCTATGGGGTGGTGGTCCCGCTTATGGGGTCAAATCCATACGTTCTAAGAATAAATATTGGAATCTCATCGATCTCATAAGTATTATACCAAATCCCATCAATCGAATCGCTTTTTCGAGAAATACGAGACATCTAAGTCATCCAAGTAAAGCAATCTATTCCTTGATAAGAAAAATAAAAAACGTGAATGGTGATTGGATTGATGATCAAATAGAATCCTGGGTCTCGAACACTGATTCGATTGATGATAAAGAAAAAGAATTCTTGGTTCAGTTTTCTACCTTAACAACAGAAAAAAGGATTGATCAAATTCTATTGAGTCTTACTCATAGTGATCTTTTATCAAAGAATAACTCTGGTTATCAAATAAGTGAACAACCGGGAGCAATTTACTTACGATACTTAGTTGACATTCAAAAAAAGTATCTAATGATTTATGAATTCAATACATCCTGTTTAGTAGAAAGACGTATATTCCTTGCTAATTATCAGACAATTACTTATTCACACACCTTGTGGGGGGCTAATAGTTTGCATTTCCCATCTCATGGAAAACCCTTTTCGCTCCGCTTAGCCCTACCTCCCCCTAGTAGGGGTATTTTAGTGATAGGTTCTATAGGAACTGGACGATCCTATTTGGTCAAATACCTAGCGACAAACTCCTATGTTCCTTTCATTACAGTATTTCTGAACAAGTTCCTGGATAACAAGCCTAAGGGTTTTCTTATTGATAATAGTGACTATATTGATGATAGTGACGATATTGATGATAGTGACGATATTGATGATAGTGACGATAGTGACGATATCGACCGTGACCTTGATATGGAGCTGGAGCTTCTAACTATGATGAATACGCTAACTATGGATATGATGCCAGAAATAGACCGATTTTATATCACCTTTCACTTCGAATTAGCAAAAGCAATGTCTCCTTGCTTAATATGGATTCCTAACATTCATGATCTGGATGTGACTGAGTCGAATTACTTATCCCTCGGTCTTTTAGTGAACTATCTCTCCAGGGATTGTGAAAGATGTTCCACTAGAAATATTCTTGTTATTGCTTCGACTCATATTCCCCAAAAAGTAGATCCAGCTCTAATAGCTCCGAATAAATTCAATACATGCATTAAGATACGAAGGCTTCTTATTCCACAACAACGAAAACACTTTTTCACTCTTTCATATACTAGGGGATTTCACTTGGAAAAGAAAATGTCCCATACTAATGGATTCGGGTCCACGACGATGGGTTCAAATGTACGAGATCTTGTAGCACTTAACAATGAGGCCCTATCGATTAGTATTATACAAAAAAAATCCATCATAGACACTAATATAATTAGTTCTGTTCTTCATAGACAAACTTGGGATTTCCGATCTCAGGTAAGATCGGTTCAGGATCATGGGATCCTTTTCTATCAGATAGGAAGGGCTGTTTCACAAAATGTACTTCTAAGTAATTGCTCCATAGATCCTATATCTATCTATATGAAGAAGAAATCATGTGACGGGGGGGATTCTTATTTGTACAAATGGTACTTCGAACT
>NW_028196924.1:7500-25000 GCF_037176805.1 Vigna unguiculata
AATTGGATTAAATCTAATGTCCGTATTCAATCAAAAAAAGACATTCTGTCAGAATTTAGAAATTATATGTTTAAAATCTTTGCTTTTTTCTTATTTGTTACCTGTTTATATTATTTAGGAAGAACACCTCTCCCCTTTTTTAATAAAAAACTATTAGTATTAGAAAGTAAACAAAGCAATGAAATTTCTAAAAAAGGAAAAAAAAAAGATAAAGATATGTTACAAAAACCTCTTATAAATATTCTTTTCAATTATAAACGATGGAAGCGTCCATTTCGATATATAAAAAATAATGAATTTGAAAACATGGTAAAAAATGAAATTTCAGAATTTTTTTTTCATACATATCAACGTGATGGAAGAGAAAAAATATCTTTTACGTATCCACAAAATTTATCAAGTTTTGAAAAACTGATGGAAACAAAAATAGATTTCTTCACAAAAAAGAAAATTTCCTCTGATGATTTGTATAATGATTCGTACTATAGGAATGAAGAAAAAATAAACAAATTGAGCAATGAATTTATAAATCGCACAAAACTGATAGATAAGAAATTGATTTCTCTCGATATATTCGAAAATAGAATTCGATTTTGTGATGATGAAACTAAAAAAAAATATTTAACTAAAAGAAAAGATCCTTTGTTAAACGGACCCTTCCGTGGACAAATAAAAAACGGTTTTTCAACCTCAATCCAACATGAAAAAACTTACAAAAAAAATAACATTTTTATAAATAAAATTCAAGATATCTTTCTTTATAATAAGATTTCTAAAAAGAATAATAGTAATTCTCCAAAATTAGAGGAAAATAGAAAAACATTTGATAAAAAATTATTAGTAACTACATTTCTTTTTAATCTAATCAGTCAATTTTCATTAGTGTCAAGCTTAAATTCGCACGTACCTTATTTATTTACAGAACCTGAACAAGTAAAAATGAATTATAATTATGACGCAGAAAAAAAACAAATAATCAAAATATTATTTGATGCAATTACAACTGATTTGAACGAAAAAAGAAAAGTAAATCGAAAGAACACTAAGTCTATTAAAAGAAACGAAATCTGTAAAAAAGTACCTCGGTGGTCATACAAATTGATGGACGAATTAGAACAACTAGGTGGAAAAATTGAAGCAGATAATTCTCAAATTCGTTCTAGAAAAGGCAAACGTGTAGTCATTTTGACTAATAAAGATAAATTTTTTAAAAAATACAAGACTTATCGTGATCGTGGAGATACTGAAAATAATGAACAAAAAAACGAATTGGCTTTAAGACGTTATTCCCAACAATCGGATTTTCGAAGAGACATAATCAAAGGATCTATCCGTGCTCAAAGACGGAAAACAGTTACTTGGAAATTTTTTCAAAAAAGGGTGCATTCGCCGCTTTTTTTGGATAAAATTGAAAAATCAATATTCTTTTCTTTTCATAGTTTAAAATCAATGAAAAGATTTTTTATGTTAAATATTTGGATTCGTAAAAAGACAGAATTTCAAATTTTAGGTTCTATAGAGGAAAAAACAAAAAAAAGTCCGAAAAAAAAAGAGGAGGAAGCAAAAAAGGAAAATGCAGAAAGAAAACGTATAGAAATAGCAGAAGCCTGGGATAGCATTATATTTGCTCAAGTAATAAGAGGTGTTTTATTAATAACCCAATGCTTTATTAGGAAATATATTCTATTACCTTCATTTATAATAATTAAAAATACAATTCGTATACTATTTTTTCAAATTCCAGAATGGTCTGAAGATTATATGGATTGGAAGAGAGAAATATATATTAAATGCACGTATAACGGCGTTCAATTATCCGAAAGAGAGTTTCCGCAAAAATGGCTAACAGATGGGATTCAGATAAAAATATTATTTCCTTTTCGTCTAAAACCTTGGCATAAATCTAAAATACGATGTAATGAAAACAAAAAAAATTCAAAGAAAAAAAAGAACTTTTGTTTTTTAACAGTTTGGGGGATGGAAGTTGAATTGCCTTTTTCTAGTTCCACGAAAAATCCACTTTCCTTTTTCGACCCCATTTTAAAAGAACTAAAAAAAAAAAAGAAAAAATTTGAATTTTTCACTTTTCTAGTTCTAAAAGTTTTAAGTGAAAAATTCAAACTGTTTCTAAATATCGTAATAGAAAAAGCAAAAGGGATCATCCAAAGTATTCTTGAAATTATTAGAAAAAGTATAGTATTCCTCACGAAAAAAAAACAAGAATTTTTAAATTTAAAATATTTTTTTATTAAAAGGAAACCCCCAAAACTCGATGAATTGAGCGAAAACAAAAAATATTCAACAATTTGGAAGAATAATTCAATGATTTCTGAAGCAACCATTTCAATTCAATCGATAAAGTCGACAAATTTTTCATTGAAAAAAAAATCTATAAAGGATCTCAATACTAAGAGAAAAGTAGTTATTAAAAAAATAGAAAAAATGAAAAAAGAAGAAAAGAAAAGAGGACTTGGAATTCGCGAGACAAATATTCATTCGAAGAAAAAAATTTATGATAGTAAAAGGATAGAATTCGAAAAAAAAATTTTGCAGATATTCCAAAGAAGAAATATTAGCTTAACTAAAAAATCACATTCTTTTTTTCAATTTTTGATGAAAAAAATATACATAGATATCTTTCTATATATCATTTGTATTCCGAAAATCCAGCTACAACTTTTTCTTGAATCAACAAAAAAATTTTTAAATAAATGGCTTTACGATAATGAACCAAATACAGAAAGAAGTTATAAAACAAATCAAAGTATAATTCCCTTTCTTTTAAAATTACACAAATATTTTAATAATAAGAATAAGAATGCGAATTCACATAATTATTTTGATGTCTCCTTTTTGTCACAACCATATGTATTTTTAAATTTGTTACAAACCCGAATTATTAACATAAACATATATAAGTTAAGACTTCTTTTTCAATATAATAAAAATTTTTTTTTTCTGAAAAATGAAATAAAGGATTCTTTTTTTGGAGCACAAGGAATAGTTCATTCTAAAAGAAAACAAAATAACCTGCTCAATTCTGAACTAAATCAATGGACAAATTGGTTAAAGAATAATTATTATCAATATAACTTATCTAACAGTAGCTGGTCAAAATTAGTATCACAAAAATGGAGAAATAGAATCACTAAATGTGGTGTAACTCAAAATAAAAATTTAACCAAATGGGATTCATATGGAAAAAGCCCATTAATTCTTTACAAAGAACAACAAGGAATCCCATTAAAAAAAAAAATTAGAAAACAATATAAATACGATCTTTTATCCTATAATTTTATGAATTATGCAAATAAGAAAGACTCATATATTTATCGATATAGATCCCTATTTCAATCAAATAAAAACACAATGATTTCTTCTAATTACAATACATATAAAAAAGACTTATTTGATAGAATAAGTAATATTTTTATCAAGAATTATATAGCAGAAGATACTATTATTATAAATCCGGATAGAAAATATTTGGATTGGACGGGAATCAATAGAAAAATACTAAATCGTTCCATATGCAATCCGGAATTTTGGTTCTTTTCCAAATTTGTGATATTTTATAATACATTTAGGGGTAACTCGCAAATTATACCAATAAAATTACTTTATTTACATTCTCTTTTTTTACATTCTAAAGGAAATAAAAATGTTAGTGAAAAGAATATTACTAGAAAGAAAAAAAAAATAGATGTTTTTAGAACATCGAAAAAAAAACCCAAGAACAATATGGAGGCAGAACTTCAATTCTTAGTAAGAAATTTTTTGAATTTCCATTTAAACTGGAAAAATTTCTTAGGTCAAAAAATATTTAACAATGTAAAAGTATATTGTCTCCTTATTAGATTGACAAATTTAAGAAAAATTACTATAGCCTCTATTCAAAGAGGAGAACTAGGTCTAGATATTATGATGATTCAAAAACAGACGAATTTAACTCTTTCAGGCTTAAGGAAAAAGAAAAATAATAAATTTAGGAAAAAAGAACTATTTGTTATCGAACCAGTTCGCCTGTCTAGAAAAAATAATAAACAATTTTTTAAGTATAAAATGATGGGTTTTTCATTAATTCATAAGAATAAACGCAAAATTTATAAAAAATACTCAGAAAAAATTCATGTTAATAAGAAATTTTTTGATAAATACATTACAAGAACAAAAGATCAAAAGATAACAGAAAACAAAGAAAACGAGAAATTTAATTTACTTGTTCCTGAAAACATTTTATCTGCTAGACGTCGTAGAGAGTTGAGAATTAGAATTTGTTTAGATCCAAATAATATAAATAGTATGCATAGAAACACAATATTTTATAATGAAAATAAAGTCCAAAATTGTTTTAAAGTTTTGACTAAAAAAAGAAATGAGAAAGAGAAAAAAAAACTAATGAATTTCAAAATTTTTCTTTGGCCAAAATATCGATTAGAAGATTTAGCTTGTATAAATCGTTATTGGTTTAATACCCATAATGGAAGCCGTTTCAGTATAGTAAGGATACATATGTATCCGCGTGTGAAAATTCGTTAATCTAATTTTGTTTTCTATTTAGCATATGTATCTATCTATAGATAGATACATAGGTTAAACAAATACACGTATTTTGGTATGGCATTGATTTTAATTCAATGATGTATACATAAAAAAAAAGCATTAACAAAATTATCTTTTTTTATCTAATGTAATGTATACAATTCTTTTTTATATATCAAACTAGTCTCCTTTATACTATATCTATTTAAATTCTCTATTTCAATTGGATTGATTTCAGTTATCAAAAAAATTAGATTTCGGATTTCTATCAAAAAATTAAAAATGAGTGTCATTCTAATTACTGATCAATAAAAATATCTATAAAAATCGAGGAGAAGGAAAAACTTTTATTTTTTTATGGTAAAAAAGTCATTTATACCTGTTATTTCACAAGAAAAAAAAGGAAAAAAACCGGGATTGGTTGAATTTCAAATATTCAAATTTACCAATAGAATACGAAGACTTACTTCACATTTTGAATTGCACCGAAAAGACTACTCATCCCAAACAGGTTTACGTAAAATTTTGGGAAAACGGCAAAGATTACTGTCTTATTTGTCAAAGAAAGATGGAATACGGTATAAAAAATTAATCAATCAGTTTAATATTCGGCAGTCACAAATTCGTTAAATTGAAGAGTAATTTTCAATTATTCGATTTATTAGATCTTGAATTTGGATGAACTTTTTTTTTAAGCGATTCATAAAAGAATAAATCGAGCAAAAACCTATGAATATCTCAACGAAAAGAAAGGACTTCATGATAGTCAATATGGGGCCTCACCACCCATCAATGCACGGTGTTCTTAGACTTATTGTTACTCTAGATGGTGAGGATGTTATTGATTGTGAACCGATATTGGGTTATTTACACAGAGGAATGGAAAAAATAGCGGAAAACCGAACAATTATACAATATCTGCCTTATGTAACACGTTGGGACTATTTAGCTACAATGTTCACAGAAGCAATAACTGTAAATGGACCAGAACAGTTGGGAAATATTCAAGTACCTAAAAGAGCCAGCTATATCCGAGTAATAATGTTGGAGTTAAGCCGTATAGCTTCTCACCTACTATGGCTAGGACCTTTTATGGCAGATATTGGTGCACAAACACCTTTTTTCTATATTTTCAGAGAAAGAGAATTAATATATGATCTATTTGAAGCTGCCACAGGTATGAGAATGATGCATAATTTTTTTCGTATCGGAGGGGTAGCGACTGATCTACCTTATGGTTGGATAGATAAATGTTATGATTTCTGCGATTATTTTTTAACAAGTATTGCTGAATATCAAAAACTTATTACGCGAAATCCTATTTTTTTAGAACGGGTTGAGGGCGTCGGTGTTGTTGATGTAAAAGAAGTTATTAATTGGGGTTTATCAGGACCGATGCTTCGGGCTTCCGGAATACAATGGGATCTACGTAAAGTGGATAATTATGAATGTTACGAAGAATTTCATTGGGAAGTTCAATGGCAAAAAGAAGGAGATTCATTAGCTCGTTATTTAGTTCGAATTGGTGAAATGATAGAATCCATAAAAATTATTCAACAGGCTTTGGAAGGACTTCCCGGCGGTCCATATGAAAATTTAGAAATCCGCTGCTTTGATAGAGAAAAAGAGCCAGAATGGAATGAGTTTGAGTATCGATTTATTAGTAAAAAATCGTCTCCGAGTTTTGAATTGCCAAAACAAGAACTTTATGTAAGAGTTGAAGCCCCCAAGGGAGAATTAGGGATTTTTCTAATAGGGGATCAAAATGGTTTTCCTTGGAGATGGAAAATTCATCCGCCCGGTTTTATAAATTTGCAAATTCTTCCTCAATTAGTTAAAAGAATGAAATTGGCCGATATTATGACAATACTAGGTAGCATAGATATTATTATGGGAGAAGTTGATCGTTGAAATGATAATTGATTTAACAGAAATACAAGATATACATTTTTTTTTCAGATTGCAATTTTTGAAAGAGATATATGGAATTCTTTGGGTATTTGTGCCTATTTTTATTTTGATATTAGGAATTACTATAAGTGTACTAGCAATTGTATGGTTAGAAAGAGAAATATCTGCAGGGATACAACAGCGTATTGGACCTGAATACACCGGTCCTTTTGGAGTTCTTCAAGCTCTAGCAGACGGAACAAAATTACTTTTTAAAGAGAATCTTATTCCATCTAGAGGAGATATTCGTTTATTTAGTTTCGGCCCATCTATCTCAGTCATATCCATTATAATAAGCTATTCAGTAATTCCTTTTGGCTATAACTTTGTTTTATCTGATCTGAATATTGGTGTTTTTTTATGGATTGCTATTTCGAGTATTGCCCCCATTGGACTTCTTATGTCAGGATATGGGTCAAATAATAAATATTCCTTTTTGGGTGGTCTACGAGCAGCTGCTCAATCAATTAGTTATGAAATACCATTAACTCTATGTGTGTTATCGATATCTCTATGTGTGCTTCGTTGAGACATAAATTTTTTGATACTATTTCTTATAAGCCTCTCCTTATATTTAAAGTACAAAAAGAATCTATAAAGAATATATATATATTCTTTTCGCATTTGGATTGAATAATTGAATCAGATAGTTATATGAGTGCAATAAAACAGCTTTTTTTGAATATAATTTATAGAATACTCTATTACTTATAGAGAAAGTATGATGATTTCAAATTGCAGTAAAAATATTGAGTCTAATTTTCTATGTATAAGAATAAGGTGAAAAAATCAATGAAATTCTAGAATTAGATTCTATATATTATATTCTATGTATAGAAGTGGTTGTTTTTCCCAAGATTTGTTGATTAGTAATCCTGTCTTGAAGCGGACGCAAAAGACCAACCTTTTTCAAATTTTCAATATCATTTGTATGAATTAGCATACATATATTAACAAAATTAAAAAAAGGCATTAATATAATAAAAAAAATTAATGGATGGCTAGAAACACCAAAATACACAAAAGATTAGTAACGTATATTTCTTTTTTAAATTATCCAATTTATGTATAATATAAAAAGAATACTAATGGGGACTTGAAGTTGGTAGAAAAAATAAGGCAGTACTCCCCCCAATTCCGATCTAGAGTATACTTCCATCCATTGATTGAATAAATAACTATCAGGAACGAAATAATCCTTTAATTTTTTGAAGTCCCCTTTTGCTTGCACAAAAAGGAATAAGATAAGAGGTAAAAGTGATCTCCTTTTTCTTTTTTGTCTTATATACTCCATATTTATGGAGATAATCATAATTTAAAAAAAGAACATCTAATTATTTTTCGGAATCGAAAATGATGTGGGAGTTCTTGATAATTTTAAAAGAGTATTTTATGCAAAAATGAAATTAAGTTATTACTCAACAAATTTAATTTTGAATTTTTTAAAGGATGAGATCAATTCAGAAGTACCTTTTGTATTTTTTATTTATCTAAAGAAATTCAATAAATGTGCAAATGTTTTTATTTTTTAAATAAGTGTGTATTCATTTAAAAATTTTTTTTAGAACAGACAGAATTCCATGGGTCTAATTCAGAACCGTCCGAGAAAATAGAATCTTATCTATCTTAGGGATATATCAAGGGAGAAATAATTGGCCGGGTTCTTATATTTTTTTAAGGCTTTAAAGGAGCCGTATGAGATGAAAATCTCATGTACGGTTCTGTAATAGAGATGGTAACAGTAATGTCATCACCGACTAGGATTATCTAACAGTTTAAGTACAGTTGATATAGTTGATGCACAATCCAAATATGGTTTTTGGGGATGGAATTTGTGGCGGCAACCTATGGGTTTCCTCGTTTTTCTAATCTCTTCCCTAGCAGAATGTGAAAGATTACCTTTTGATTTACCAGAAGCGGAAGAAGAACTAATAGCGGGTTATCAAACCGAATATTCCGGTATCAAATTTGGTTTATTTTATGTTGCTTCCTATTTAAACCTATTCGTTTCTTCCTTATTTGTAACAGTTCTTTATTTTGGTGGTTCAAATTTCTCTATTCCGTACATCTTCGTTTCTAATTTTTTTCAAATAAATAAAACATACGGAGTTTTTGTAACGATAATTGGTATCTTTATTACACTAGTTAAAACTTATTTATTCATATTCGTTTCTATCACAACAAGATGGACTTTGCCTAGGCTACGAATAGATCAATTATTAAATCTTGGGTGGAAGTTTCTTTTACCCATTTCTCTTGGTAATCTATTATTAACAACGTCGTCTCAACTGTTTTCACTGTAAAAAAAATGTGGACCTTCTATATTCAAAATTCAGAACTTGTTTTAAACAAGAGAAAGAAAAAAAATATTCAGAGCTATTCACGATATGTTCCTTATGGTAACTGAATTCATAAATTATAGTGAACAAATAATACGAGCTGCTAGATATATTGGTCAAGGTCTCATGATTACCTTATCTCATGCAAATAGGTTACCCGTAACTATTCAATATCCTTATGAAAAAATAATCTCATCAGAACGTTTTCGCGGTCGAATACATTTTGAATTTGATAAATGCATTGCTTGTGAAGTATGTGTTCGTGTCTGTCCTATAGATCTACCCATTGTTGATTGGAAACTAGAAACTGATATTCGAAAAAAACGGTTGCTTAATTACAGTATTGATTTTGGAATCTGTATATTTTGTGGTAACTGTATTGAGTATTGTCCAACAAATTGTTTATCAATGACCGAAGAATATGAACTTTCAACTTATGATCGCCACGAATTGAATTATAATCTAATTGCTTTGGGTCGTTTACCAGTATCAGTAATTGATGATTATACAATTCGAACAATTCAAATAAAATGATTTCAAAATTCTTCACAAAAATAATTGAATTTCTCTATATATAGAATAAAAAAAAAGATATTCTATTTTTTTGAAATGACTCTTTGGCATAAAGAAAAGAATGAAATTCCATTGATTCTATAACAACTGTACCTAATAACAATTCACATATCTTATCTTAGGATTTGGTGAATTTCTATGCACAGATAATTTTCGTATTTAACAAGTTTTTTCCTGGTCATATCAATAAGGTCATGAAATTTCTATTTATCTTTTATTTTACATATAATGGATTTGTCCGAATCGCTACATGATTTTATTTTAATCTTTCTTGGATCAGGTCTCATATTAGGAAGTCTAGGAGTAGTATTCTTTACGAATCCGATTTTTTCTGCTTTTTCATTGGGACTAGTTCTTGTTTGTGTATCTTTATTCTATATTTTATCAAACTCCCATTTCGTAGCTGCCTCACAGCTACTTATTTACGTGGGCGCTATAAATGTTTTAATAATATTTGCTGTGATGTTTATGAATGGTTCGGACTATTACCAAAATTTTCGTGTTTGGACCGTTGGGGATGGAATTACTTTGATGGTTTGTACCAGTATCTTTCTTTCACAAATAACTACTATTCTAGAGACATCATGGCACGGAATTATTTGGACGACAAGACCCAATCAGATTTTAGAGCAAGATTTGATAAGTACTAGTCAACAAATTGGAATTCATTTATCAACAGATTTTTTTCTTCCATTTGAACTAATTTCAATAATTCTTTTAGTTGCTTTAATAGGTGCAATTTTTGTGGCTCGCCAATAAGAAAGTTTTCGAACTAATAAAATAATATAAATTACATTTTGTTAGAATTTATTACATTTCTTTTTTGTTGAATTATATGTTAAGGAAAAAGAATATTTATGTATAAAGTATAAAATCTTTTTGCAAATACTTGATTTTGTTGTAGACTTATTATGTTAGGCAATAAAATCCGTTGAATTCATATTCATATCGAAATGAATAAAAATTGAAAAGGAGTTGGTCAATGATATTCGAGCATACACTTGTTTTGAGTGCTTATTTATTTTCTATAGGTATCTATGGATTGATCACGAGCCGAAATATGGTTAGAGCCCTTATGTGTCTTGAACTTATACTAAATGCAGTTAATATAAATCTCGTAACCTTTTCTGATTTTTTTGATAGGCGGCAACTAAAAGGAAATATTTTTTCAATTTTTGTTATAGCTGTTGCAGCCGCTGAAGCAGCTATCGGACCAGCTATTGTTTCCTCAATATATCGTAATAGAAAATCAACCCGTATCAATCAATCAAATTTGTTGAATAAATAGTATTATTCATAAAAAAAAGTCTAATTTTGAATAGTGTGTACTATATAATCCATTCAAATTAGCAGAAATGATATATCCTTTTTAATCATGTTTGCGTTTGCGAAAACAAAGATAAGAAATCAAAGTATCTTGGTTCTATTCTCTTATTAGTTATTAATCTATAAATATATTTTTAGTAGCAAAATTCTTATAAATCATTGATTCATCTGGTATATAATATAGATATATATATATAGATATATATATATCATATATAGATATATATAATTGGTTTACCAATTTACTAGATTGAAAATGTTGAATTTTTGATGTTCAAGGATTATGTTCCAATGTCACATTCAGTAAAGATTTATGATACATGTATAGGATGTACTCAATGTGTACGAGCCTGCCCAACAGATGTATTAGAAATGATACCTTGGGACGGATGTAAAGCTAAACAAATTGCTTCTGCCCCAAGAACAGAGGACTGTGTTGGTTGTAAGAGGTGTGAATCCGCCTGTCCGACGGATTTCTTAAGTGTTAGAGTTTATTTATGGCATGAAACAACTCGAAGCATGGGTCTAGCTTATTGATACGTTTCAAAAAGAACCGCATACAAGTACTTTTTTTTACTGGCAAAAACCCGGGCTCAAAATAAAAAAATATTTTGAGCCCGGGTTTTTGTAGTCTAAGTATATCTTATTTTTATCACGAATTATTTTCCTTGGTTAACAACAGTTGTAGTTTTGCCAATAGTCGGAGGTTCTTTAATTGTCTTATTTCCCCATAAAGGAAATAAGACAATTAAATGGTATACTTATTGTATATGTTTCATAGATCTCCTTCTAATAACCTATGTATTTTGTTATCATTTCGAATTAGATGATCCACTAATCCAATTGACAGAAAATTATAAATGGATCCATTTTTTTGACTTTTACTGGAGATTCGGAATAGATGGACTCTCTCTAGGACCCCTTTTATTAACGGGATTTATCACTACGTTAGCTACGTTATCAGCTCAACCGGTTACTCGAGAATCTAAATTATTCTATTTTCTAATGTTAGCAATGTATAGTGGTCAACTAGGAACATTTTCTTCTCAAGACATTTTACTTTTTTTCATCATGTGGGAATTAGAATTAATTCCCGTTTATCTACTTTTATCTATGTGGGGTGGAAAAAAACGTTTGTATTCAGCTACAAAGTTTATTTTGTACACTGCGGGAAGTTCTGTTTTTTTATTACTGGGAATTCTGGGTATGGGTTTCTATAGTTCTAATGAACCAACATTAAATTTTGAATCATTAACTAATCAATCATATCCCGTGGCACTGGAAATAATCTTCTATATGGGATTTCTTATTGCTTTTGCTGTCAAATCACCAATTATACCCTTACATACATGGTTACCTGATACCCATGGAGAGGCGCATTACAGCACTTGTATGCTTTTAGCCGGAATATTATTAAAAATGGGAGCATATGGGTTGGTTCGAATTAATATGGAATTATTATCTCGCGCTCATTCTATATTTTGTCCCTGGTTAATGTTATTAGGTTCCATTCAAATAATCTATGCAGCTTCAACATCTCTTGGTCAACGCAATGTAAAAAAAAGAATAGCTTATTCCTCGGTCTCTCATATGGGTTTCTTAATTTTAGGAATTGGTTCTATAAGCGAGACAGGGCTGAATGGGGCTATTTTACAAATAATCTCTCACGGATTTATTGGTGCTGCCCTTTTTTTCTTGGCGGGAACTAGTTATGATAGACTACGTCTTCTTTATCTCGACGAAATGGGTGGAATGGCTATCCCAATGCCAAAAATATTCACGATTTTCACTACCTTATCGATGGCTTCTCTTGCATTACCGGGCATGAGCGGTTTTGTTGCAGAATTTATAGTATTATTGGGAATAATTACCAATCAAAAATATCTTTTCATCACAAAAATACTCATAACTTTTGTAACTGCAATTGGAATGATATTAACTCCTATTTATTTATTATCTATCTTACGTCAAATGTTTTATGGATACAAGCTTTTTAATAAACAAAATTCTTATTTTTTTGATTCGGGGCCACGAGAATTATTTATTTCAATTTCTATCCTTATACCCGTAATAAGTATTGGCATTTATCCAGATTTTATTTTTTCAATTTCGGCTGACAAGGTTGAAGCTATTCTCTCTCATTTTTTATAGATAGTTTTTGGGAATAAATGAAAAAGAAAAAATAGAAATCAATCCGATGCACAATAAAAAAAAATGGATTTCTTTTTGTATTTTCTTAATTACATAAAAATGAAATTGAATTCTAATTGAATATTTTTGTTGTTTGTGAGAACCCCTTGAATCAATATTACATTACTTGATTCAATGGGGTCTTAATCATTTTATTGGGAGTTTTTTTTCTTATTCTATAGAATGTTCCCAATATTTGTGAATTTTTTTAAATTAATTAGGTGTAAATGAACCATAACTATGTAGTCCTATTCCTAAAAGATTTATCCCTAAATAACATATCCAAATTATAAGAAAGCCTATGGAGGCCACTATTGAAGAATTTCTATATTCCAATTTTTTATTTTTTCTAGTATGTAAATAAATTGCGAAAATAGTCCAAGTAATAAAAGCCCAAGTTTCCTTTGGATCCCAATTCCAATATGATCCCCATGCCTCATTAGCCCATACTGCTCCAGATATATTACCTATTGTTAAAAAGATAAAACCTAGACTAATAGTACGGTAACCCCAACGATCCAATTGTTGAATAAATTGATATCTATAATAATTTCTATAAGACGAATAAAACGGAAAAGGAGTTTGTTGTAAAATATTCTTTTTATCATTCATATTCATATATTTGATTTCAGCAAAAGAAAAGGATTCATTAAAAAAAAACAAAGTCTTGCTTTTACCAAGAATTTGTATGAGTTCTTGAAATGTAATGACTAAAATAGCCACTGATATTAATGATCCACATAAAAGAGTTGTATAACCCAATATCATCATACTTACGTGCATCATTAACCAATGGGACTGTAAAGCAGGCACTAATTTTAAGGATTCATGCATTTCGGTTAAAAGACCCGAAGTAGCAAAGCCTTGGGTAAAAAGAATACTTGGTGTTATTATTGTATTGAAATAGTCATTTTTTTGTTTTTTGAAGCAAAGAACCATATAAAAGATAGAAAAAGTCCATGAAAGAAATATTAATGATTCATATAAATTACTAAATGGTAAATGGCCTGAAAAAATCCAACGAGTAACTAACAATCCTGTGATACAAAAAAAGGTTATTATCATGCCTTTTTTGAACAAATTGTATAATCCTATGATTTCATTGCCTAATAATAAGGTTATCAAATGAATTGAAATTAAAATAGATACGACCGAAAAGGATATATGAGTTAATATATGCTCTAAAGTGGAAAATACCATATAGAATGAAAAAATAGAAATACTTGGAATAGAAATAATAATTCTTTATAGGAACTTTTTTTTAGAAGATAAGATGCCGCTACTCGGACTCGAACCGAGATGCTCTAGCACTGCTTCCTAAGAGCAGCGTGTCTACCAATTTCACCATAGCGGCTGACTCGAAACCATAATAACCCAATTTTAGTCAATTGTCGAGATTCAAAGAATCAATTAAAACACAATATTTGTTTACTAAACATTCAATAAAATAATTTTAAAGAATTCTATTAGAATCTATTAAATAAGAATGTAAATATCATAATATAGAATGTAAATATCCTAAATTCATAACTGAATCTTATATTCTATATCAATTTTATATTCATATTTTTGTATTTAAAAAAGAGTCGTTGAATCCAGTTAATTGAAATTATTCTAACGTTTATATTTGTTACAGAAAAAGCTTTTTGAATTCCCCGTAAAAATAGATTGCCCTAATGAAAAAGCTTTTAATGCTGTAAAATATCCCTTCTTTTTCCATAAAGTGTTCCGAATAAGTTTTTTTGATATAGACGTGCGCTTTTTTGGAACTGCCATAGAATTAGTATAGTTTTTTATTGTTATAGAATTTTATGTGAAAGACATTTTGCGGTAAATGAAAATTAAGTTTATCTCTAATTAGACATATATTTTATATATTTGAATTTCCATTTTTGTTTTTATTATATTTATAATAAGAATATAATACTTTTTAGAAAGTTTTCCCCAAATCGCTATTTCTTATTGTAATAAAAACTTAATTAGTTAAGTTAAATTTAATGAACTAAACCAATGTTCAAAAAATATTGTCCAAAGAGTCAGAATAATGAATAATCGATTATTCTATTTTATTAAATTCTATCTTTCTTTGTTATTAACCGAAACCATTCCTTTACTTTACAAAAAAGATAAAAGAAAAACCTAAGAAACCAAATTCATTAGAATCCTAATTTTTTTTCTTTATTGTATGGAATATACACATCAATATTCATGGATCATACCTTTTATTCCATTCCCAGTTCCGATGTTAATAGGAGTGGGACTTCTACTTTTTCCCACTGCAACGAAAAATATTCGCCGTATTTGGGCTTTTCCTAGTATCTTATTGTTAACTATAGTTATGATTTTTTCGCTTGATTTGTCTATTCATCAAATCAAGAATAGTTTGTTTTTTCAATATGTATGGTCTTGGACCATAAATAATGATATTTCTTTAGAGTTTGGGTACTTGATCGATTCACTTACTTCTATTATGTCAATATTAATTACTACGGTTGGCATTCTCGTTCTTATTTATAGTGATAATTATATGTCTCATGATCAAGGATATTTGAGATTTTTTGCTTATCTTACTCTTTTTAATATTTCAATGTTGGGATTAGTTACTAGTTCGAATTTGATACAAATTTATTTTTTTTGGGAATTAATTGGAATGTGTTCTTATTTATTAATAGGCTTTTGGTTCACCCGCCCTATTGCGGCAAATGCTTGTCAAAAAGCATTTGTAACGAATCGTGTAGGGGATTTTGGTTTATTATTGGGAATTTTAGGTCTTTATTGGATAACGGGTAGTTTGGAATTTCGGCATTTGTTTCAAATTATAAATAATTTGATTTCTAAAAATGAAATGAATATTTTTTTTTTTACTCTGTTTGCCCTCTTGCTATTTTGTGGCTCAGTTGCAAAATCTGCCCAATTTCCTCTTCATGTATGGCTACCCGATGCTATGGAGGGACCTACTCCAATTTCTGCCCTTATACATGCTGCTACTATGGTAGCCGCTGGAATTTTTCTTGTGGCTCGTCTTTTTCCTCTTTTCATAGTGCTACCCAAAATAATGAACGCAATAGCTTTTATAGGTATAATAACAGTAATATTAGGAGCTACTTTAGCTATTGCTCAAAAAGATATTAAGAAAAATTTGGCCTATTCTACAATGTCTCAATTGGGTTATATGATGTTAGCTTTGGGTATGGGATCTTATCGAGGTGCTTTATTTCATTTGATTACTCATGCTTATTCAAAAGCATTGTTGTTTTTAGGATCTGGATCCATTATTCATTCAATGGAAGCTCTTGTCGGATATTCTCCAGCTAAAAGTCAAAATATGGTTTTTATGGGCGGTTTAACAAAACATGTACCAATTACAAAAACTTTTTTTTTAGTGGGTACACTCTCTCTTTGCGGTATTCCACCCTTTGCCTGTTTTTGGTCTAAGGATGAGATTCTTAATGATAGTTGGTTGTATTCACCAATTTTTGCAATAATAGCTTGTTCTGCAGCAGGATTAACTGCATTTTATATGTTTCGAATTTATTTACTTGTTTTTGAGGGATATTTAAACGTTCATTTTTTGAATTTTAATGGAAAAAAAAATAGTTCATTCTATTCAATATCTTTATGGGGGAAGAAACAAGTAAAACTTAAAAGAAAAAACGAAAATTTTTTCTTAGTTTTACTAAAAATAAAAAAGAATGAAATAACTTCTTTTTTTATCCGGAAGAGATATCTACATCGCGTTAATCAAAATATTAAAAATATAAAACATCTTGTTTTTGGTATTATGCATTTTGGCACTAAAAAAACTGCTTGTTTATATCCTAATGAATCTAACAATACTATGCGATTTTCTATGCTTATTTTAGCGCTCTTTACTTTATTCGTTGGTGCTGTAGGAATTTCTTTCAGTCAAGACGGAATACATTTGGATATTTTATCAAAATTGTTAATTCCGTTTATAGATCTTTTACATAAAGATTCAGAAAATTTTATGAATTATTATGAATTTTTCACAAACGCAACTTTTTCTTTGAGTTTCACTTTTTGGGGAATATTTCTAGCGTCTTTTTTTTACAAATCGGTTTATTCCTATTTAAAAAATTTGAATTTATTAAATTTATTTGAAAAAAGTTTTCTTAAAAAAAATGTTGCCGATCATTTTCAAAATATCATATATAATTGGTCGTATAATCATGGTTATATAGATCTTTTTTATGAAAAATCTTTAATTGCTAGTATCAGAAGATTAGTGAAATTAAATTCTTTTTTTGATAAAAAAAGAATTGATGGAATTACGAATGGAATAGGTATTACAAGTTTTTTTCTAGGAGAAGCTATCAAATATGTGGGGGGGGGGCGAATAGCTTCGTATATATTATTGTATATTCTAGATATATTAATCTTTCTAGTAATTTTATTGTTACATCGAAACAAATAAATATTGATGAATCTCATGAATATGGAACTCGGTAAGAAAAGGGGATTTAAAAATTGAAAAAGAAGATTCTGAAAGAATCTTCTTTGAATACTAAAATTACGTATTGAATTTGGATTCTTGTATCCATAATTCAAAAAGTTTTTTT
>NW_028196924.1:42500-47500 GCF_037176805.1 Vigna unguiculata
TTCTTTTCCAAGTGAAATCCCCTAGTATATGAAAGAGTGAAAAAGTGTTTTCGTTGTTGTGGAATAAGAAGCCTTCGTATCTTAATGCATGTATTGAATTTATTCGGAGCTATTAGAGCTGGATCTACTTTTTGGGGAATATGAGTCGAAGCAATAACAAGAATATTTCTAGTGGAACATCTTTCACAATCCCTGGAGAGATAGTTCACTAAAAGACCGAGGGATAAGTAATTCGACTCAGTCACATCCAGATCATGAATGTTAGGAATCCATATTATGCAAGGAGACATTGCTTTTGCTAATTCGAAGTGAAAGGTGATATAAAATCGGTCTATTTCTGGCATCATATCCATAGTTAGCGTATTCATCATAGTTAGAAGCTCCAGCTCCATATCAAGGTCACGGTCGATATCGTCACTATCGTCACTATCATCAATATCGTCACTATCATCAATATCGTCACTATCATCAATATAGTCACTATTATCAATAAGAAAACCCTTAGGCTTGTTATCCAGGAACTTGTTCAGAAATACTGTAATGAAAGGAACATAGGAGTTTGTCGCTAGGTATTTGACCAAATAGGATCGTCCAGTTCCTATAGAACCTATCACTAAAATACCCCTACTAGGGGGAGGTAGGGCTAAGCGGAGCGAAAAGGGTTTTCCATGAGATGGGAAATGCAAACTATTAGCCCCCCACAAGGTGTGTGAATAAGTAATTGTCTGATAATTAGCAAGGAATATACGTCTTTCTACTAAACAGGATGTATTGAATTCATAAATCATTAGATACTTTTTTTGAATGTCAACTAAGTATCGTAAGTAAATTGCTCCCGGTTGTTCACTTATTTGATAACCAGAGTTATTCTTTGATAAAAGATCACTATGAGTAAGACTCAATAGAATTTGATCAATCCTTTTTTCTGTTGTTAAGGTAGAAAACTGAACCAAGAATTCTTTTTCTTTATCATCAATCGAATCAGTGTTCGAGACCCAGGATTCTATTTGATCATCAATCCAATCACCATTCACGTTTTTTATTTTTCTTATCAAGGAATAGATTGCTTTACTTGGATGACTTAGATGTCTCGTATTTCTCGAAAAAGCGATTCGATTGATGGGATTTGGTATAATACTTATGAGATCGATGAGATTCCAATATTTATTCTTAGAACGTATGGATTTGACCCCATAAGCGGGACCACCACCCCATAGCATGTTGCTACCAAAAGCAAAACTCCGTATTTCTTCTAGAGAATCTCCTAATTGTTCCAGAGCAACTAGAAAGATATTCTTTAACCAGAAAGAATTCAGTTCAGATGTAGGATACCTATCCAGAAGTTTTCGCAACTCAATCATGTATGATGGAATCATCAAAGATTTTACCTTTTCGAACTCTGTCTGTAACTCACTATAGACTCGAGAAACAAAGAGAAGATGTGTACGAACGAGATATCCAGCAACAAGGAGAAGGAAAAGGATTGAATAGAAGAACTCCTGAACATTTAGCGATCTCAGATGTGTCGATATCAATAGTAACTCATTATTTCGATGAGTCATTTCTTCGGACAGAAGAAGATTATGGAAACAATTACCCGGAATCTCACTTATCAGATTCCATTGTGGAAGACACAATGGAATCTGACGAATTCGCCATAATATATCTGACCCATGCATAATATCATGAAAAATGGATACAAATTTTTGGCTGCTACTTAGTATCGGCAATAGGTCTGAAAAAGTATCTAAAAATATGAAATTTAGATATTTGTACCCCGTCGAGGTAAGGAACCATGGTATATATGTTTGGAATAGATTCCATTTTGAGAGAGTTGAAAAAACACTATCTTGTTGAAAGGTTCTATACATCTGACCTTTCTCAAGGCATTTTTGTAGACAAGAACTCCGTTTTTTCCTTTTTTCGGATGGTAAATATTTCTCAGAACATGGAGTGTGAATCCAACCCATGTTTGAATTGAAATTGAGATACTGATACAAGTTCTTCCCTTCTGAATCAGGTATATTCATATCTGAAAGAGGTTGACAATAAGTTTTTTCAAAATGGACTATTTGTCCCTCTGTTAGAGGTGTTCCAGAAATGTCTGCGATCGAGTAAATAGCTCCACGAACGAATGGATCGTATCGAATTGGAAAATGGAAAGATTTGTAGAAGTTATACCCTTCGTCGCCACTTTGCGGAAAATCGTTAGGTATCAATATGTTAGATACCTGTAACTCGATTGGTGAAATAGTATCTCTCTTCAAAAAAGCATGTTTTTTTTGACCATCGCAAAAAGAAAAGATTTTGTTGCGAATGAACAAGATTTTGAGGAATTGTCCATACGTAAAATCATAATTATTGATACGGGCCTTTTCCACATAAAAAGGGAATCTTTTGTTACAATAGAAGCAGAAGTGATATTGATTATTCAAGAATCGAAGTCGATTTGCTTTATAAAAATAGTATATCAATGAACTTCTATGAAATGGTTTCACGGGATTCAGCCAATTGTCTGGATCGTGGGATATCATTGAGAAATAGGAATCTGTGTTATCAAAAGATTTCCTGCGATTCTTTCTAGTATGGAATGAGTCAATCATCCACTTTGGTATCTTATTGAACAAAAATGGTGATATTGTTCCTCCATTGATCAAGAATTTCGATTTTTGGGAAGTATCTTGGTCATCCAATAATAAGGGTTTCCTTTTTTTCAAATGAAAGATTTGAAGACCTATTGATTCTAATAACTGATTACAGAGTGGATCATTCGGACCTTTCAATTCATAGATGTGGATCTCGGACCTATGAATGGGGATACCCCCAAAACTCACAAATAAAAAAGAAGGAAGTGAGTTAGACAAAAAGAGAAGAAACTTGGGCAAAAAAAGAAGTAACTTGGACAAAAATAAACAAAGTGACTTAGACAAATCTTTTTTGTCGATAACCTCAGACCAATCAATCGAATATTGATTAATATGTAATCGATCGAACACTACTTGAAAACGGCTATTCTGCTCAGAAATGAAATAGTCCAAATGTTCCTGGAAATTCTTGCTCCCATTGGACCATTTGTATCTATATACATTAGGATCCCAATTCATAGATCTCTCCGTTCGAGAAATCAAAATAAGAGGATCGAACCACTTCTTCTGACTCTTTTTCAAATTTGATAAATGTTGGTTGATCGTGTATTTCATTCTAGTTCGATGATTCAGAGTATCATTTCCTATTTGATACCTTTGAATTCCATATTCGAAGTTGCAATTGAATCGATTCAATACATTTCTTATGTAACCATGGGTGCTATATTGGATTTGAATCAGATTTCGGATCAATCTATATTGATTGACTGCCTCCATTATGTTGTTGCTAGCAAATACAACTATTTTAGGTTTTGGATCTTCCACATTATTTCCGCAAGAGGTCTGGACCCATTTTTTTATGATCCTTCGATAAAAAGATTCATTCTCTTCATAAAAAAGAGGAGGTAGAACCAATAAAGAGTGCTTTTTCGATTCATCCCTGGAGTTCAATAACTCATTCAAGAAATGTTTTTGATCCAATCCGGAGGAATCCATAGAAAAATCAAATTCCTTATGATACACCAGATCCGGCTCGGTTATTGATAGAGTGAATAGATCTGCCATTTCTTGAAATATATCTTCTGATTCAAAATCGTGGTGTAACGTGTATCTCCCCCTGTTCCGGTCATGGAATAGATGAAATAAACCCCAAAATGGATTTTTGTTCAAGAATGAAATCTTATTGGAACTGTCCAGTTCACCCTTTGGAACCATATCACATCCTCGATAGGATGAAATAGGATGAATTGAGACGGTATTTTGTAAGTACATAATTATCTTGAATAAATTCACTATTTCTTTCTTTTCCGATCGCCTGGAAAAAGCAAGATGTTTCTTTTGTTCTTTTTTCAACAATTTCTGATCTCTAGTAATCTCTAGTAGACCTATCAGTAGGATTCGAACCCAGATGAAGTTCTGACCATCTGTCAGAGAAAAAAGAACGAGTGGCTCTTGCAGGATTCCCAAAAAATTCTTCGATTTCTTCCGGAAGCAGATGATTATTCATCTGCTTCTCACGTTCCATGAATAGTCGGCACATTGAGGAATATCCAGAAAGGATTTTAAGGAATCGCTCTGATTCTATCTCTGTTCGTTCCGTTTGAAGAAAGGAAGGATCCCAACAAAGAATCGATCTTTCTTTTAGTTGTTGAATCTCTCTTTGATTGATCAATGTGTGATATTTCGAATCCTCATTCCTAATGGAATCGAAAGAATCCTTGGATTGATCAGAAGATCCTTTCAATTGGCTAGAATCCGTTACTTGAATGAAACTAGATCTCGTGGAATCATATTGAAGATTTGATGATACATTCCGTACCTTGCTAAAAAACCGATCCTTGTTTCCCAACCACACATTGTCTAACCAAATCCAATTCTCTCGTGACATGTTCCTCAAAAAATCCGATTCGTGCGGACTCTTCCCCCAACTAACGAAGAGATCTTGACGGAATTGCCACATATGAAATTGAGCACAATTTTGCAAAGAAATAGCCCGCTTGTTTCTCAAGAAGAGATGCGAAACATGCTCAATATCATTTGATTGAATAATTGACCCAGTCCCTTGTTGTTTGAAGAAACCCTCCACTTCCTTTGGTATTTTTTCACGAAAAGTCCAGTCTTTCACTAAGATTTCGAATAGCTGTCCCGAATTCAAGTTGATTATGTTTCGCCTCTTTCTCGGGGAAAGACGATCAAAAAATTCCCAATCATGGTCCTTACGGATCGGATCATCCATATAATATACAAAAAGGAACTCCAGATATTTGATATCTTTCTCTTTGAATGAGATCTCAATTCCAGCGATGGTTTCATTAGATATCTTACAACTAGAATCGCTCTTTTTTCCTATCCAGTTCCTCCACCACCGCGAATCCCAGTTAAATTCAGGCATGATATACTTTTTAGTTATTGGGA
>NW_028196924.1:52500-90000 GCF_037176805.1 Vigna unguiculata
AAAGCAAATAAAAAGAATATAGAAAAAATCGAATATCAAATTCGAAAAGAATTGGAAAAGGATCCGTTTTTGACATGAAATGGATATCTCCATACCCTAGATCTATCTTATTTTTTTTTTTTTAATGAAATATTGTATTGAAATAATCGAATATGGCAAAATCTATACCTAAAAAAGGTTCACGTAAAAATGTACGTATTGGTTCGCGTAATTATACTCGTAAAATACCAAAGGGAATTATTCATGTTCAAGCTAGTTTCAACAATACTATTGTGACTATTACAGATGTACGAGGTCGGGTGATTTCTTGGTCCTCCGCGGGTACTTGTGGATTCAAGGGTACACGAAGGGGAACACCTTTTGCCGCTCAAACTGCAGCAGGAAATGCTATTCGAACAGTATCGGATCAAGGCATGCAACGAGCAGAAATCATGATAAAAGGGCCTGGCCTCGGAAGAGATGCAGCATTAAGAGCTATTCGTAGAAGTGGTATACTATTAAATTTTATACGAGATGTAACTCCTATGCCACATAATGGATGTAGGTCTCCTAAAAAAAGACGTGTATAAAACTAAAAATAAACATTAAAAATAGTTCAAGAGAAAAAAACAAGTCAAGAGTTTTATCAAAATAATTACTATGGTTCAAGAGAAATTAAGAGTCTCTACTCGGACACTACAATGGAAATGTGTTGAATCACGAATAGACAGTAAGCGTCTTTATTATGGACGCTTTATTCTGTCCCCACTTATGAAAGGTCAAGCCGATACAATAGGCATTGCAATCCGAAGAATTTTACTCGGAGAAATAGAGGGAACATGTATCACACGTGTAAAATCAGAGAAAATACCACATGAATATTCTACCATAATAGGTATTGAAGAATCAGTACATGAAATTTTCATGAATTTGAAAAAAATTGTATTGAAAAGTAATATGTATGGAACACAGGACGCATGGATTTCTTTCAAAGGTCCTGGATATATAACCGCTCAAGACATCATTTTACCACCCTCGGTGGAAATCGTTGATAATAGACAACATATAGCCAACGTAACAGAACCTGTTAATTTGTGTATTGAATTAAAAATTGAGAGAAATCGTGGGTATCGTATAAAAACATTAAAAAACTTTCAAGACGGAAGTTATGATATAGATGCTAGATTCATGCCTGTTCGAAATGTAAATTATAGTATTCATTCTTATGTCAATGGGAATGAAAAACAAGAAATACTTTTTCTGGAGATATGGACAAACGGAAGTTTAACTCCTAAGGAAGCCCTTTATGAAGCCTCCCAAAATTTGATTGATTTATTTCTTCCCTTTTTACACGCAGAAGAAGATAACTTTCATTTAGAAAAAAATCAAGACAAAGTGACTTTGCCCCTTTTTACTTTTCATGATATATTGGTTAAAGATAAACTAAGGAAAAATAAAAAAGAAATAGCATTGAAATCTATTTTTATTGACCAATTAGAATTACCTCCCAGGATCTTAATTGTCTCAAAAGATCCAATATTCATACATTATTAGAACTTTGAATAACAGTCAAGAAGACCTTCTGAAATTTGAACATTTTCGCGTAGAAGATGGAAAATCTATATTGGACATTTTAAAAATACAAAAGTATTTTGCATAAAATTGAAATCTATTGACATAGGATTTTTTTCAAATTGATTTTTTTTCTAAACTCAAAAATGAAAGGTCAAAATATGTAATTTAAATATTAGAACAAATCCTAATGGTCAGAATATATCTAAAAAGGAATAGATGTATCTAGGGATTAGTAGGTTCAGAAAGAATTCTCCCTAGATATACAATACAGATGTCATGATATTTTATTTCAAAATGAATTCAAAATGAAACCAATCTTATAATTTTAAAAAAGACCTAACGTTAGGGATTTCTCAATAGGTAATGTTGCTCCAATACCTAACCAAAGGGCAACTACAGTACCAATCAAAAGATGGTAGTTGCTACTGGGCGGCGAAATGGATTTTGGAATTTATTAACATTCTCCAAAAAGGGTACTGTTAATAATCCCGTAGGTACCGAAACCATTAAAAGAACGCCCAATAACTTATTGGGCACTGTACGAAGTATTTGAAATACGGGAAAAAAATACCATTCAGGTAGTATTTCCAAAGGAGTTGCAAAAGGATCCGCAGGTTCCCCAATCATGGATGGTTCTAGAACCGCTAAGCCTACGTTACAGGCAATAGTACCTAGAATTACTACTGGAAAAATATATAAAAGATCGTTAGGCCATGCGGGTTCTCCATAATAATTATGACCCATTCCCTTAGCCAATTTAGCTCTTAATACAGGATCATTCAAGTCAGGTTTTTTTTGTTATTGGGATAGGTGAATTCTTATAGATCCATCCTCCAAAAGAACCGGATATGATAATTTTTCATCATCCGGCTCGAGCACTAATCAAATTTTTCTTCAACTGTATCTATAGAATAAACTAGAAAAAAATGTATGTGTTATCCACACATATATGAAGATTCTAAATAATAAAAGAAACTTGATTCTATTCTCTTTTTCCAAAGTTACCATTTTTTATTGAAAAAAAAATTAAGTTCTTTTTAAGTAAATTTTAGTAAACGCTCAATACCCGAGTAGACTTTTCAAGTTGATAATGCTTTCTGGGTGATCTCAAACTTTGCAATTGTTATCCTATCAAAAAAAAATCTTGATACTTTTTATGTACAAAGAATTTACTTGTTACTAATATAACCTAACTTGCGTTGTTCTTTAGATCTACTTTGTTCCACTCCAATAGTATCAGAAATCAAATCAATGCATAGGAAATGAATGCGTTGTCATACTATATAGAATTCAGACTATATCACATCACTTCTTTTACTGGATCTTATGGAGCCTGTTGATGCAGAATAAAATCGAGTCTGATCATAGAAAAGATTCTCTTCAAGTAAAACCAGCCTACCCTCTCTGTAAGAGCCTTGCTTGGTGGTTGGAAAAAAGACACATTTAATTGTAAATTATAATGTGGCAGATAAGATAAAGTCATATATCTGCGCGGCCAAATAAATAGTTCAAGTCACACACTCCCATAATCCATTTTTTTTGGAGAATTCCCTTCAACTATTTTTGTATGTAAAAAAAATTCAATTTTTGTTAAGTTGAAGAAAAATATCTAAATACATGTTTTATTTTGTTTTATAATCCATAATTGTAGCAATGAAAAAAAATCCTCCCCAAAATACAAAATGATAATGAAGTGATTACAAATATCTATGACCCATATTCACTATAAAGGACCAGAAATGCCTTGCTTACGTATCATTGAAAAGTGCATTAACATAAATACAGCAGTAAGAAGAGGTAATACAAAAGTATGCAAACTATAAAAACGAGTTAAGGTAGATTGGCCCACACTGGAACTTCCGCGTAATAATTCTACCAAAGACGATCCTATTACAGGAATAGCTTCGGGTACGCCTGTTACTATTTTTACTGCCCAATAACCAATTTGATCCCAAGGTAAGGAATAACCAGTTACACCAAAAGATGCAGTTAATACAGCCAAAACTACACCCGTAACCCAAGTTAATTCGCGAGGTTTTTTAAAACCACCTGTAAGATACACACGAAATACGTGTAGAATCATCATTAAGACCATCATACTTGCCGACCATCGATGAACTGATCGGATTAACCAACCAAAATTAGCTTCAGTCATTATATATTGAACAGAAGCAAAAGCTTCAGTAACGGTTGGGCGATAATAAAAAGTCATAGCAAATCCTGTTGCTACTTGGACTAAAAAACAAGTAAGTGTAATTCCCCCTAAACAATAAAATATGTTCACATGAGGCGGAACATATTTACTGGTTATATCATCGGCAATCGCCTGAATTTCAAGACGTTCTTCGAACCAATCATAAACTTTATTGAGATAGGTAACCCAAAGGAACCCCCCCAGAGAACCGTATATGCGAATTTCATCTCGTACGGCTCAAACAAAAATACCCAAATATTGATTGTAACAAAAACAGATATCCGTAATAGAAAGTTTGAAACTGCTTTATTTAATCCTATGATTCTAATTTTCTCTTACGATAAAAAAGAAATAAAAATCCGAAAGCTATTCTTTTTTGTTATAATGCCAAAATATCAAGTCGGCGCACCCGTCTTTATCGTGATCTTTTAAGGCCTCTTGAATATTCTTTACTTCTTTTTATTTGTATAATGTGAATTTACTGCTGTCTTCTTTATTCTTGAATTTTTATTATTGATAAGGATTCTCTTGTTAGGACCATATGAATGAATAAAAAAAACCTCAGATTCATACTAGAACCACGATGATTCAAAACAATTTTTAATCGAAGTCCAAAAATTCCCTGAGTAAGAATTGCTGGATCATCACTTCTTCAATGAATAGATAAAATATAATGAAAAAATTCAAGGAAAGGTTTGTCCTTTGCTCAAAATAAAGACAAACTGGAGAAGCTTGAAAGAATCAAAATTTTTCAATATATTTTTAGAACTCTTTGAAAAGGTTTTTAAATCCAGTTGCGAGGTCTAAATATTTAGTATGAATCATAGTATTAAGATTTTTAGAATCTATTTTCTATATTCCGTGCTCCAGATACTAGATTAAATATCTGACGGAATAAAACCATCTATATCAAGATGACAGACCCATTTTATGTTCTGTACTTTCAATAGGACCAATTAAAACAAGTCACACACTCATATTCCGGAAATACAGAAACAAAGAAATTCTACGATCAAACTACCACATCAACATGGAATAGACTAAGAAACAATAAGAAACCTAAAGGCTTCACTTTCTATAAACTAATTACTCGATTCTTGTGAATCTAATTGATAGAAATTCCGTCCAATAAAATGGACGAATTATAAATCTCCAAAATAATAGATAGAAATATCGCAAATAGAGCCATTGCAACACCCATCAAAGGAGTAGTTCCCCACCCCGGGGCTACTTTACCATATTCTGAATTTAAAGGTTTCAATAAATTCCCTACAACAGTTCGTCTTGGACCAGATCTAGAATTATCCTCAACGGTTTGCGTAGCCATAAATACTCTTTTTTATTCATTTAGATCTGTTGACTTTGTATACCATTCCGCTGTAAATATAAGGATCTTATCCTATAGATCTATTGTGATCTGGAAACTTTAGAATTAAAATAATGGAAACAGCAACTCTAATTGCCATCTCTATATCTGGTTTACTTGTAAGTTTTACTGGGTATGCCTTATATACTGCCTTTGGGCAACCCTCCCAACAACTAAGAGATCCATTTGAAGAACATGGGGACTAGTTGAAGTAATGCGCCCTCCCTATTGGGGGCTCATTACTTCAATTAAGATAATAAAAAATTATTTGACCTTTTTCGTCGGAACTTTAGGAGGTTCTCTAAAAAAAATCGCGAAAAAAATAATTCCTAAAGTTGAGACTAAGAGGAATGTATAAACCAAAGCTTCCATAAATTTAATCGTGGTTTACAATTATAGCTTTCATACCTGTTTCTTGGGGTGGGGCTCTTTTCGAAAAGAAAAAAAAGAATAAATGCAATGATTCCAATCAAGATTTATCTAGTTCTTTATATGAAATTCAAAATTATAAAAAAGTAGAAAAGAACAAAAGAATGTTATACTACCTGTCTTCTTGTAGTTGGATCTCCAAGTTTTTGGAATGCTCCAAATTCTACTTGAGCATCTAAATCTGGGTCGATACCAGCAAAAACATCTCTGAACAAAGTTCTAGAACCATGCCAAATGTGCCCGAAAAAGAATAGCAGAGCAAATGAAGCATGCCCAAAAGTAAACCAACCCCTTGGACTGCTACGAAAAACACCATCTGATTTCAAAGTAGCACGATCTAATTCAAAAATTTCCCCCAATTGAGCACGTCTAGCATATTTTTTCACAGTAGCGGGATCACTATAACTTACTCCATTAAGCTCACCACCATAGAACTCAACAGTTACACCTACTTGTTCGACACTATATTTCGATTCTGCTCTTCGAAAAGGAACATCGGCTCTAACAATTCCGTCCCCATCTACTAAAACAACTGGAAATGTTTCAAAAAAAGTAGGCATACGACGTACAAAAAGCTCATGTCCTTCTTTATCTCGAAAAATGGGATGTCCTAACCAACCGACGGCTATTCCATCTCCATTGTCCATTGAACCAGCTCTAAATAACCCCCCTTTTGCTGGATTATTTCCGATGTAATCATAAAAAGCTAATTTTTCAGGAATTTTAGACCAAGCTTCTGATAAATTTTGATTTTCGGCTAGCCCAGCACCAACTCTTCGATATATTTCTTGCTGGAAGTATCCCTGATCCCATTGATACCGAGTAGGACCAAATAATTCAATGGGGGTTGTTGCTGAACCATACCACATAGTTCCAGCAACGACAAAAGCTGCAAAAAAGACAGCAGCAATACTGCTAGAAAGGACAGTTTCAATATTTCCCATACGTAATCCTTTATACAGACGTTGGGGTGGACGCACACTAAGATGGAAAAGACCCGCTAATATGCCCAACGTTCCTGCCGCAATATGATGAGAAGCTATCCCCCCCGGAACAAAAGGATCAAAACCTTCCACACCCCACGCGGGATTTACGGATTGTATCCTTCCAGTTAGTCCATAAGGATCAGACACCCATATTCCGGGACCATACAATCCTGTTACATGAAATGCGCCAAAACCAAAACAAGCCACCCCTGCAAGAAATAAATGAATTCCAAAAATTTTTGGCAAATCCAAAGAAGGTTTTCCAGTACGTTCATCACAAAAGATTTCTAGATCCCAATAAACCCAATGCCAAATAGCCGCTAAAAAGCACAAGCCTGAAAACACTATATGTGCTCCGGCCACACCTTCGTAACTCCAAATACCCGGATTCGTTATAGCCCCTCCTGTGATATTCCAACCGCCCCACGAATTAGTTATTCCTAAACGAGTCATGAAAGGTATAACGAACATACCCTGTCTCCACATTGGATCAAGAACAGGATCAGAGGGATCAAAAACTGCTAATTCATATAGAGCCATCGAACCGGCCCAACCAGCAACTAGAGCTGTGTGCATTATATGAACAGAAAGCAAACGGCCCGGATCATTTAAAACAACAGTATGAACACGATACCAAGGTAAACCCATGAAAAAATACCCCTTCAACAAAAAATAGACACTATGTAACTTTATTGCACTGGAAAAAAATGAATATAGCCTTTCAGTAGATTCTCTTGGAAAATGGAACAATCATATTTGTCGAAATCAAAGAAACAGATTTATTCTATACCGGATAAGTAACAATACGCAATGGTGGGGAGACGAAAGGGGTTGACAACTTTCTCTATGACTATTTAAATAAGTAAATGCAGACATATTCGCTTATCACCCCAATGACCCATTTATAACAACTCGACTTTATTTAGTCTTCTTTTTTATAAAAAAAAGCAATATTAATATAAAATCAAGTAAATCTTTTTTAACACGATAAGCTAATTCTTACGTTTCCACACTAAAGTGAGATATATGACTTTATTATTTGTCCATTTTATGCCCATTGGTGTTCCAAGAGTACCCTTTCGAACCCCCGGGGATAAAGATGCATCTTGGGTTGATATATAGTGCGACTTGTCAGATATAGTAGGTTATATGGGATTTACCCGTTTTCTCCCCCGATCGAGATATCCCCGCTTTCACCCCCAAAAGAGAATGATGAAATCATAAAGATAAAAAAATGGGGAGCGTGAAGTGTAATGAAGTACTATTCTATCGATTTTTTCATTTTTAGATAAAATTTCCAGATTATTACTCGAAATTATGAATAATTTATGGTTGGCTTAATTGGACCAATAAAATCAAGTACCCAGGCTCTGTGTAGAAAAAACCAATTGGTAATATTTCTACGATCACTACTTCTATCATATCTATATATTGTATTTTACAAAAAACATTAATAAATTCAGAAAAGGAAGAAGTTCTAACAAAAATACATAGTTTTGGACTATTTGTTCTATATGTGCAAATCCAAATCGGGCAGATCTTTACTCAGAGTAGAAAAGAAACCTAAAAGAATTGAAAAAGTCCATTCAGAAACAAGAAAATTACATTGTGATTCGGCTTCGATCTCGATGAAAGCAATACATCAATGAGAAGATAGTTCACTAAATTAAGTATATTCTTCTTTTTTTTTAGTTCGAAGAAATCCATTAGAAAAAGAGAAAGATTAAAATCGACACATTGATTCCTTTTTTGCTTATATAATTTTTGATGAACTGTATGCATCAAAAGGTGCATGTACGGCTTTTAAGGAAAAAATGGAATCCTAATCAATCGACTTTATCGAGAAAGATTACTTTTTTTAGGTCAAGATGTTGATAGTGAAATATCGAATCAACTTATTAGTATTATGATATATCTGAGCATAGAGAAAGAGAATAAAGAATTGTCTCTGTTTATAAACTCTCCGGGGGGGTGGGTAATACCTGGAATAGCTATTTATGATACTATGCAATTTGTACAACCAGATGTACAGACAGTATGTCTGGGATTAGCTGCTTCAATGGGATCCTTTCTTTTGGCAGGAGGCACAATTACCAAACGTCTTGCATTTCCTCACGCTTGGCGCCAATGATTCTTTTCTTTGAGAATATATAGAATAGATATCTATCTATATATACTATACCTTCGCCATAAAAACCAAAGTAATAATAGCATGGTATTTTGAATTCCATATGCAATTTTTTTGAATCATTTAATTATATATAGAAAGAGTAGTATGAAAAAGAGGGTATTTTCCATTTTATCTGATCTATAAGAAACCTAGTTTCATTTTAGTAGTGTCGCATACTTTTTTGTTTTTTTTCATACCAGAAAGCTTGTAACAATTTTTATTTGAATCAGAAGAAAACTTAATATATGAAAAAAAAAAGAAACTTTTGGATTGTTGAATACCAAAATGATATAAAAAACAACGGAACCATCGTAGTATTTAAAAATAGATTCAAAAAGAAAGTTGGTTATTCTATTGTTTATTATTTAAGGATCCGGATCCAAAAGACCTAGTAGATTTTGTACTTCTTTTTTCTTTGATAGAAAAAAAGAAATTTGTAAATGTAGAAACAAAATTCATCGAAGAAAATACTCTACTCTATCCATAGAGGAAAAAATGAATTGCATAAGTACAAAAGCCGTATGCATCAATACGCAGAAAATGCTTGTACGGTTATTGAATATACTTTTTGCCCTTTATCTTATTTGTCTTTGTCCCTTTTCTGTTACCTTTATTTTGGGAATAAAGACAATCTTTAGCAATCTACCAATATAGTAAAAAGAATTCTAAAAAGATTTATCAAGATAAGGGAAATACTACTTAAGTGATATAATCAGGGTAATGATCCACCAACCTGCTAGTTCTTTTTATGAGGCACAAGCGGGAGAATTTGTCCTGGAAGCGGAAGAGCTACTGAAAATGCGTGAAACTATCACAAGGGTTTATGTACAAAGAACGGGCAAACCTTTATGGGTTATATCGGAAGACATGGAAAGGGATGTTTTTATGTCAGCAGCAGAAGCCCAAGCTCATGGAATTGTAGATCTTGTAGCAGTTGAATAAAAAATTGGTGGCAAAGGTTATTCTAATTAAATACAAGATTGGAAATTTAATTTTTTACTCTATCTTACTTTACATTTTAAAATAAAATCTCTAAGAGTTAATCTATTAATATAGTATATATAATTAATATAGGCTATAAATAAGGAATATAGAATATAAGTAATTCACGGTTAGGATAGATCTAAACCTGCTCATTATACAAAAATATAGATATATATAGTACGACTTACCATGCCAACTATGAAACAACTTATTAGAAACACAAGACAGCCAATCCGAAACGTCACAAAATCCCCAGCTCTTCGGGGATGCCCTCAACGTCGAGGAACGTGTACCAGGGTGTATGTGCGACTCGTTCAGCTTAAATACTAAGAAAAAACAAATTAAAATTTTTCAGTATTGGTAATCAGTTAAGATAGTGTGAATGCAAAAACTACATTCACACTATCTTAACTTAATATATAATTCTTTTCTATATAATTATATAATTCTTTACATTCTTCTATCTTGTATAAAATTTATGGTTTCGATTGGTGCAAAACCAATAATACACATTTGCAATTTCATATGAGAAGGACTTTCCCATCGGTAACAAAAAAAAGTTACCCGTTAAGCGGAGAAAATACTATTTCAATTAAAAATAAAGTATGTCCTTAATGAATGTATTTTGATGGATTTTGTAAGAATGGAATAAGAGGGTCAGCTACCCAGCAAATTTTCATAATTAAATACCGTTACTATAGAATTAGATTTGGTTGTGAAAAAACCTACTTACTCAATATTGCATGGGTAGAGCCACAGAGTGTGAACTGTACAAGTTAACAATAACATTCATTAAATGAATCAAAAATGAAAATAAAAAGGCTCCGGTGTATAGAGAGGACCTGGTCATTTCTAAAAAAAATCATAGAAACGAAGGAACCCACCAATTCATTATAAAAATATGTGTCCTATTTCATTTACTATTTTTATTTTATTTGATATCTAGTATCTATACAATTTCTGATTTTGAGGTTAAATGTTTAATATAAAAAATCGTGGTTGGGGCGGTTATAGTAGCAAGAGCCGTTGGAATTTTTTTTTATACATCGGAAGAATCCATTTTTGTTATTAATAGACTAGGAAGAAAAAAAGAATAACTGAAAAATGAAAAAGTTATTCCTGAAAATATCATTTATTAAATGACCAGAATTAAACGAGGATATATAGCTCACAAACGGAGGACAAAAATTCGTTTATTCGTATCAAGTTTTCGCGGAGCTCATTCAAGACTTACCCGAACTATTACTCAACAGAAATTGAAAGCTTTAGTTTCGGCTCATCGGGATAGAGATAGGAAAAAAAGAGATTTTCGTGGTTTATGGATTAGTCGAATAAATGCAGTAATTCGCGAGAATCAAAAAGTATCTTATATTTATAATAATTTAATGAATAGTCTATACACCAAGCAATTGCTTCTTAATCGTAAAATAGTTGCACAAATTGCTATATTAAAAGAGAATTGTCTTTTTATGATTGCCGATAATATCATAAAAACTTAAAACCCCTTATTTACTGCAGGAAGGTATAGACTAGAAATTTGTTTATTTTGATAGCTTTATCATACGATAAAGCTATCAAAATAAACAACCATGCTTAAAAAATTATTCTTCGTTACCTATTATCTTTTTTATTCCAACAAAAAAATCAAATGGAATTATCCTAATTTTGAACAAAACATCAATCCATGTTTAATTCGAATCTAAATTCAAATTGGATTTCGAATTTTTAATTTCTATTTTTTTTTCTTAAAGGAGTAATTTTAGCAGTCGACTCGCTTTTTTCAAATTGTTTTTCGTTATTAAGAAAAGGTAACGAAGATAAAATACGAGCTTGTTTTATAGCAACAGTAATTAATCGTTGTTGTTTTAAGGTCAATCTATTTACACGTCTAGATAATATTTTTCCTTGTTCACTAATAAATCGACAAATTAAACCCATGTTTTTATAATCAATTCGGTCCCCCGATTGAATCGGGGGCAAACGTCTACGAAAAGATCGCTTGGATTTAATAAAGAGTCGCTTAGGTTTTTCCATAGTTTATTTATTCCTATTCCAAAAATAACATTGATTTAAATAAATATAATTATAATAAAGGATTTGTATTTTTTTTCTTCTTTAGCATATGTTGTTATATAACGACGGGGACATCATTTTCTCAATTCCAATCGACTAGGCGTATTGTGTCGATTCTTGTTAGTAATCTATCTAGAAATACCGCTTTATTCCTTATTTAGACTCTTTTTATCACAACCAGTACCTTCCAAAAGAACACTTACTCGGATATCTTTACCCTTGGACATGACCCTCCTTTGGGTTTTTAATTCACTTATAACTCTTTTCGGATTCGAATCTAAGAATCTAAGAAAAAGATGAAAACAACTAAGATAAGATAAAAAAGAAGAATTCGAAAAATTATGAAAGATTTCGTTCCAATTTAATTGAATCTAGTACAAAAAGAATACAAGGATCTGTAACTATATTTCGTTTCAAATTGCCAGTATTTTCGTTTTTTTAAAGTATTTTTTATGATATTGTTGCCCCAACCTATGGATTTCTGCTTTCACTTTCTTTTTCATAGGAATTGAATTAATAATTCAATTCCATTGAAGCCTGGACCAGATCCCGATCCCGAGTGTCACTCCGAATTTCAATGAGGCCAATTTAATCTTTCGTCTTTATCTTTCCTAAAAAAAAAAAAAAGAAGAGTAGGTTAATTACACATATTTAATATATAATTGGACCTTTCATCTTCTTCACCCCTTCCCGTGTCAATAACTAAAATTAAAAAAAGGGGAATATCAATGCATCTGGAAAAAAACGATTGATCTCTATCAATAGACCCGCCAAAGCCCCGAACCATAAAGTACTTACTACTGGTGCCACGGAAAGATATGTTTTTAGATCTCGCATTTCAAATCCTCCTTTCTTTTTATTATTTAAGTATTTTTTCTCTGTTGATATATATCAACAGAGAAAAATGTGGAAAACAAGACAAAGATTCTTTACAATAACACTATAAACAAATGGAAAAGGGATGTAGCGCAGCTTGGTAGCGCGTTTGTTTTGGGTACAAAATGTCACGGGTTCAAATCCTGTCATCCCTATCCCTAACAATTACTTATTCTATGATATTCCGTATTCTATAATATTCCATATTCTATGAGATGAGCAATAAACCGGGAACCTGTGAAGACGAATTCCAATTGAACATACATACTGAATATCTATATGCAAAATGGATTTGGATCATATAATTTTATGAAAACAAAACGCTCTTAGTTCAGTTCGGCAGAACGCGGGTCTCCAAAACCCGATGTCGTAGGTTCAAATCCTACAGAGCGTGATTCTAGTATTATTCGCCTGATAATTACACTGAAATAATTGAACATTCAAAAGAAAGTCTGAATTTTATCCTTGTCGATTAGGATTAAACTAAATAAATAGGGAATCACAAAAAAAGAGACATTAATGAATCAAAGATCCAACTGATCACCTCGTCGGTATTGTAAATATGCAGTTACAAATAATCCAGCCAAAGTAATAGGAATTAAACCTAACACGATTCCAAATAGAAAAACTTCAATCATTTTTATTTGTTCGAAAAGTAAAAAGAAAGGTAATATAATATCTAGCCTTAAACATAAATCTGTATTGATCATAAATCTCAACGATCGAGAATTGTAAATTGACATAGTAAGGAATTCTAGAATGTCTTATACCAAAATTTACTATTCCTCTCAAAATTACAAATCAAATAAGTCGTATTTTACTAAGACCAATAAATAGAGACGAGGTTATAATTAAAACCGATAGTAAAAAACCGAAATAACTAGTGATAGTGGGCATATAGAAACTAAATGAAATATGTTCGTTCTTTTTATACATATGTTTATAAAGCACTTCCCTAAATTTCCATTTTTGAGAGAAAAAAGAAGATAAAAAATCCTACTTGAAAGATACAATTCAAAATTGGCAATTCCTCAATAAATTCAATTATTAGAGACGAAAAAAAAAAAAAGAAATAGAGTAACATAATTTAGAAATAAATTCCTCATCTGTTACATCTACCCATCCTGTGATTTCAAATCAACATACTTCTTAATCAACTCAGGAATTAAGTAAACTGATCTAATGAAAATATTTAGTATTATTCTATAGATATCCAATAGAATTCTGTTTATATTGGAAAAAGAAAAGAAAAATTATGAATATTCAAACAAAGAATAATAACTCTGTTATTTCATTTTATTTCACTTTGAATTAATGTAGAAGAAAATAGAAAAAAAGATCTTCAACAACCACAAAAAATATATTTATTGATTTGGCAATAATTGAATTATTAAAATAGAAAATCTACTTTATGAATTATCTACTTTATTAATTATTAGAAACCCTTTTCTCATATTCCGATTTTAATGGATCTTTAGTTTCTAATCCAAAACTAATAATTTGAAATGTTAAGAACCTTCCTTTTATACTATTACTCTAAAAATTTAATATAAAAAAAATTTTTATATACCCAAACTTTGCAAAATTTTCTATCGGATTTTTGACTACATAGAGACAATCAATGAAAAAAGAAGAAAAAAATCTAGTACTAAAATTTTACACTGATTGTGAAATTTCATTGCTCTGTTAGAAGAAGGATAGCTATACTGATTCGGTATACTCAAAAGACACCGTTGGTACAAAATGGACGATCTAACAAGGATTCTATTTCAGTAAATTTCGCCTTACTGATCTCGTCTTTTATGGACTCGATCCCCCCCTTTTGACTGTACAAGAATATGTGGAGTTCAAGATGTCTGGAAGCACAGGAGAACGTTCTTTTGCTGATATTATTACCAGTATCCGATACTGGATTATTCATAGCATTACTATACCCTCCCTATTCATTGCAGGTTGGTTATTTGTCAGTACAGGTCTAGCTTACGATGTATTTGGAAGTCCCCGCCCAAACGAGTATTTTACAGAGAACCGACAAGGAATTCCATTAATAACTGGCCGTTTTGATCCTTTGGAACAACTTGATGAATTTAGTAGATCTTTTTAGGAGGCTCCAATGACTATAGATAGGACCTATCCAATTTTTACAGTACGATGGCTAGCTGTTCACGGACTAGCGGTACCCACTGTTTCTTTTTTGGGATCAATATCAGCAATGCAATTCATCCAACGATAAACTTAATTTGAATTATAGAGCTATGACACAATCAAACCCAAATGAACAAAATGTTGAATTGAATCGTACCAGTCTCTACTGGGGGTTATTACTTATTTTTGTACTTGCTGTTTTATTTTCAAATTATTTCTTCAATTAATTAGAATTAATAGAAGAAATAGGAATAGTCAATAATATATATATTAAGAATTCTTTTATCCCATTCGGAAGGATATCATTTCATAATTATCTATGACTGTTTGTTAATGTCTTTAGCATGACTGACTACGTGATTAAATGTGGAGGAAAGTGGGATAAATGGCCGATACTACTGGAAGAATTCCTCTTTGGATAATAGGTACTGTAACTGGTATTACTGTGATCGGTTTAATTGGTATTTTCTTTTATGGTTCATATTCCGGATTGGGCTCATCTCTGTAGTAATCGTATTCTATTTGGGTTTTTGAAATGAAAGTGTAAGAACTGAACAGGGATCCACTCTTTCTTTGACGAATGCAAGTGGATCCCCCTTGAGTTCTTAAGAATTCTAATTTTTTTTCATATAAATGACTACTTCTTCCGATGTTTCAAAAAATTCCATTTCATTCTTTTTTTTTTATTTGTTCACTACATATTATTTTACATATTATTTATATACCATAAAAGATTATCTGGCAGAAAGATTCTAAGTTGGAAAAAAGAGAAACTAAGATATAGGATTTTTCAGGAAGGGATTCAAAAATAGTATTTTATTGATATTTTTAGAATATTTCTATTTCAACACAAACAAGAAGGAATAGGAATCGGACTCTAGGAAAGGACAAAGAAAAAAAAAAAAAAGAAAAAACAAAGAATCCCCCTTAGAGTAACTTTTCGATATTTGAATATATATATATATTTTCTATTATACAGATATTATACAGAATATAATTACAAAAATTATCAAAAAAATTGAGTTATTTTTACGAGTTTAATATGTTGATAAATACGCGGAACTAAAAATTCATTTCGAACAATTGAACCTTCTCAAATTGTTTCTTCTTAAGAACTAAAAAGATTTGTGCTAAAATAATAGATGCCAAGAAGAACAAGAGACCTTGAACACGTAATGGATCTTGAAGTACTATTTCCGCATCCCCCTGACCAAATCCACCGACATTAGGATTACTTGTTAATGGCTGATCAAGTTTGATAGATTCACCTTCTGAAACAAGAAGTTCTGGTCCTGGAGGTATAATATCAATCACTTCACGCTCATCTAATGCATCTACTATAGTGATTTCGTATCCCCCTTTTTCTTTTCGTATGATTTTTTTGACTATACCTGCTGCTGTAGCATTATAAACATTATTATTACTCTTGCTCCCGTCAAGATAAATCTGGCCCCTTCCCCTGTTCCCGCCTACATATATAGGATATTTTAAGAAATGAATATCTCTTTTACTAGCGGGATCCGGGGAAAGAATAGGAAACGTGATTTCATTATATTTCTGACCAGGAACAGGGCCTACTACAAGAATATTTTTTTTTGTAGGGCGATAGTTTTGAAAAGACAGATTGCCTATCTTCTCTTTAATCTCAGGCGAAATACGATCGGGGGGTGCCAATTCAAAACCTTCCGGTAAAATAAGAACAGCCCCCACATTCAAAGTTCCCTTTTTACCATTAGCTAGAACTTGTTTCACTTGCATATCATAAGGAATTCGAACAACTGCTTCAAATACAGTATCAGGAAGTACCGCTTGTGGAACCTCAATATCCACGGGCTTATTAGCTAAATGGCAATTGGCACAGACAATACGACCGGTTGCTTCTCGGGGATTTTCATAACCCTGCTGTGCAAAAATTGGATATGCATTTGAAAAGGGTGCTCGAATTATTATATATATCATGACCGATATAGAAATGGATCGGGTAATCCCTTCCTTTATACAAGAAAAAGCATTTCTAGTTTGCATGGTCTAATCATTGATCCTGAAAATTTCTACAATAAGATTAGGTAGGTCACTCGCATAGTTCCCTATCCAAGGTGGGAACCCCTTTTTTATTTAACTTTTTTTTAAAGAGGGGAAAATGAAAAATTATCTTTTTTAGATAAAAACTTGAAATTCATTGAAGTAAATCGGTTTTTCTGTCAATCATTCATTGAATGATAAATCACTACAAGTGATGGAGATATGCGATTTAAATAACGGAAAATCCAATATTTTAAAATTGTATCTAAAATGACTGGAAAAGTGGACACAAGACCGGATATAATTTGATCATTTTGAGCAAATCCAAAATCTTTATAAACGAAGCCAAAAAGTAGTTCCCACCCATGGGTTGAATGGAATCCTATACATAAATCAGTTAATAAAAGAATAGAAAAAGCTTTTATTGTGTCACTTAAATTATATATAAATTCTCGAACCAAAGAGTTAATAAGAACAAGTTCTTGATTACCAAGAATAGAATAACCGCTTAGAATAAAGAAACAAATTATATTTGTGGAGAAGTGCAAAATCGTATTCATACGATCTTCATTGTGTGTTTTGATTAATTGGATTGTTTCTTTATAAATTCCAGTACGAAGGTTTTGTATATATGTTTTCGGACATTCCTTTAACATGTCATCTAAGAAAAACAGTTCCTCTAATTCTATGAATTTGTTTAGAATACTCTTTTCTTTAATATCATTCAAGAAAATTTCGGATTGACTAGTATTCCACCAATTAATAAACCAAGATTCCAGACTTTTCTTAAATGTGAAAGAGATACACCAGGGCAAAAAGACTATAGATGTAAGATATAGAAGGGGAATGCTTTTTTTTTTTTTCATTTTTCGTCTTTAATGAACTTAACTTCATCTCTTTCGTCAACTCTATATGATAATAACTTTTCTATCAAGTATAAGCTTCATTACAAGTTATAGAGCTTCTAGATAAATTTAGATTGTATTTTATCATTTTTTTTTACTTAAACTTCGGAAGTTAGCCTTTGCCTTCTTTAATTGAGAAAAAAGAATACATAAATCGAATAAGAAATCGAAAGAATTCACAGTCAATTCCAATCCAATGAAGAAAAAAATATTGTTTCGAAAGGATATTAATTGCTAAGATTCGAAGAAAAAAGGATTCTTTTTAGAAATACACCAAGGAGCACTTCGAGTTATGACTATAATATTCAAATTTCGAAATCAAAAAATGTCCCATCTATAAAAATAAAAATTGAAATATTTTGCAAAAAACAGTTTTTTTTCAAAATATTTCAATCGGTACACTAAATAAATAGGACAATTCTGAAACTTTTTGTGCAATTTTATTTCTAGTTAAGTCCAATTTTCATCAATAAAGAAGCGGTACACCTAAAAAAAAAGATAATTCGCCAGCTCTATTTGCAATTTCTAGTGGAGTCAAATTATCTTCAATACGAGTCAAGGGAATAAACCCCTGTTCTATTGTTTCCATATAAACGAGACTCTCATAAGTAAGAGTACGAGTCAAAATACTTCGTTCTTGAACTCCTGTTATTATTCTGATAGATTTAATCTCGTTCATAGGTATTTTGAGAATAATACGACGATTTTTTCCAGGAAATCCCCAACGAAGAAAACATACTTCTTCTTTATTTTTTTTATCGAAGATATCAAAACCACCGCCAATATCCCACAAAATAATCCACCACAAATAAAAACTAATAAAGAGACCCCCAATTCCATAAAAAGCCATCGCGGCCCCTTGTGGAATAAATGGAAAATTACTAATTTCCTGAGAAAAAAGGAAAAGACCCATACCGAGATAACTGGAAATTGCAACCAACAATAACCCCAATGAACCTAAAAAAATGATAAAGGCTGAAAAGATATTGCTTATTTTTCGAGACTCTGTTATAGAATAGATCAGTACTTCTTTTGATCTTTTTTTTAAAATATTCATTACCCCCTCTTTTTCTTTTTAAGAATAATAATTGTGGAATAAAAAACCCCAGAATTTTACTTGTTTCTAAAGTAATTTTCATCAACTGGCGCTACTGAAATGTAAACCTTTAGGGGGAATTCATCCAATTGCTTCCAGCTCTAAAAAAAAGATCTATAATATTTTTCCCTACTTACCGCCGTATCTAAAAAATCTTGTTTTTTTGAACATAAAGAAATAAAGAAGCCATTGCAATTGCCGGAAATACTAGACCCACTAAAGGAACAAAAATGGAAGGAAAGTTTATCATAAATAAGGGTACCTCGATTTACTATTTGTACTATATCTATTTTTATTTTTGTCGATTTTTATTCTTATTTTTATTAAAAAAGACAGTCTATAATCACTAGAATTCCTATATCTTTATACTTAGTATATAGGAATTCTAGTGATTATAGCTAAGCCGATATATATCAGAATATACCCTTTTATGATTCTTAGTATTTTTTTATTATTCTTTTATTTTATTACTTTGATCCTGTATGTTTTGATTTTGTATTTCAATTCCATAATTTCTTTCCTTTTTAGTCAAAGAAAAGAAATTATGGAATTGCAATAACTCAGTTACAACTCCCTTTAAAAGATTACGCGGTACGATTGAATCAATTAAACCCTTATTGAATAAAGATTCAGCTACTTGTGAATCTTCGGGCACTGTCTTATTCAATGTTTGTTCAATTACTCTTTTACCAGCAAATGCAATATAAGCGTTTGGTTCGCCAATAATGATATCCCCCAACATGCCAAAACTAGCTGTCACCCCACCCGTAGTAGGAGATGTAAGTATCGATACATAGAATAATTTTTGAATTGTTTGATAATAATATAAAGCAGAAGAAATTTTAGCCATTTGCATCAAGCTCAAACTTCCTTCTTGCATACGCGCTCCTCCGGACGAACATACGAGAATAAGAGGTAAAAGTTGATTAGTAGCATATTCTACCAAACGGGTGATTTTCTCACCTACTACGGATCCCATGCTACCTCCCATAAACTTAAAATCCATAATACCAATTGCTACAGGAATACCATTTACTTGACCTGTCCCTGTTTGAACAGCCTCAGTTAATCCTGTTTTTCTTTGATAAGAATCAATACGATCTTTATAAGGTTCTTCTTCTGAATGAAATTCAATGAGATCCAGAGAAACCATGTCTTCATCCATAGGATTCCAAGTACCCGAATCAATCGAAAATTCGATTCTATCTGAACTGTCCATTTTCAAATGATATCCACAGTATTCACAAATATTCCTTTTTGATTTCCAAAATTTTTTATAATTTAATTCATAACAATTTTCGCATTCAATCCACAAATGCGTCAATTGTTCACTTTCATGGAGATTCATATAATTTTCTACTAGAGTGGAATCACTATCATTTGTATCATTCGTACTAGTTATTAAACTAAAACTAGAATTCTCACTTTCACTACAATTTCTGACCTTACCTAAAAAGTAACTATAAAAATAACTGTCATTATATTCGACTATATTACCAAAAATGCAACTATCAACACAGATTTGAGAATGAAAATAACTATCAATGCAACTATTAATATAATTGTTCCAACTAAAAGGAGTATCATACATGGAATGATCGTAATCACTCTTAATAACAGTATTCAGATAGCTAGAAAAAACCCTTAGAAAAGAATGATTGTTGTTAATCTCCAAAGTTTTATTTTCAATATCTAAATATATGGAATAACTGTTCTTCTTATTATCCCTAACTAAAAAAGTTTTATCAGATAGGAAATCCTGTATGTTATCGACACCTACTAAATAATCAAAAGAATTATAACTAGAATTATCACGATCATCCCACCTCTGAATTTTTTTATCTATATCAGTTAAAATTTTGGGTTCTTCGCTTAGACTGGTATTCTCAATAGGACCAAGACTCTCCATTGATTTACTTAATTCACACCTGTATTCGAACTTCCTATTAAGTAACTTAGAATTGAACCACCATTTTTCCATAGAGTTTTTTCCTGTATTTCCATAAAAAAAAATGTATAGTCATTGGATGAAAAATCAAATAATAGAAATATTCCATTTTGAATATTCTATCTCATTTATTTACTATCAAAAAAAAGTATATAAATCAAATAACTAGAATTAATAACTGAAAAAAATAAAGAGCGAGTCAATATTAAAAAGAAATAACAATAAAATAAGAAGAAATATGAAATAAAAAAATCACCTCATAGGGGGGAATCTATTTAAAAGTCCAATTACTATATTTAGTTACTCTTTTTTTTCCTATATTCTCTCTTTTATCTCTATACAATTTTTCATTTTTTTTGAAGATTTATGAAAATTTCATGAATTGTCTGACTATATAAAATTGCATTCTATGATTCTATATAAACAACAAGAAATAAAAAAATGAAGTATGAATATAACAAGAGAGCGGGGAGTTTTGTAAATCTATATACAAATAATCTACACCCCCTTTTTGATTTCATTAATTGAATTTCGTTTGTTGATTCGAGCTAAGTTCTATAAAAACACCTGCCTTTTTTGAAATATGCTGAACAGTTCCTGTAGGTTAAGCGCCCCTTGTCAAGGAAATGAAAGAATAACAGGAATATTGAAATAGGTTTAATTCTTTATAGGATCCACTTTCTGAAGATATCTTCCCTCTCTTTGGGGTCGAACATCCCTTAGCAACAATTCGATAAACAGCTCTTTGGGATAGATATAGATACCCCCCCTCCAAACGTACAGGAAATTTTTATCCCCGTACGGCTCGAGAATATCAAAAATTCTATGTATTTCGAAAATTATGATGTAAAATAGAGCAATAAAATCATCAAATCAATTAAACAATGACTGAAGTATTTTTCTTTCGTATTTTCTTTCTGAAAAAAAAAAACTCTTCCTATTTGTACCTCCATAACACTCAATTTGAAAAATTCTCAAAAAACTAAAAAGAAAACCAAGCAGCAGCTATTTCATTTATTGAGTGGTCTCTACTCCTCTTTCTTGCCCGTATTTCGTTTCTTTATCATTCATTTCTTTTTTCTAAAATTTTTGATAATAGAATTGATGATACAATTTGAAAATGGTATTTCCTTAATTCCCTGATTTTTTAGCTTTTCTTTGAATCTTTGGGTTTAGACATTACTCCGGGAATCTTCAATTTTTTAAAAAAATGGGAGCAACATACCTGTTTTTCTCTGAAAGAATCATAAAAAAAGTTAATTCCTGCGGATAAACTTTTTGATAAAAAAGCAATTTTACAAATTTCAACCATTTTTTTTGAACCTGGCTGAAATAAGATCCTTTCTATTTTTATAAAATAAACAGACTTATTAACTTTTTAGAATTTATTAAATTTTAGATACTTGCTCCCGAGAAATGAATAAATTCGAGTTCCATCATGTACTATTTACATCATTAATCCCTTTCCTGTCCCAAAAACAAAAAAAGGGGTCTAGTGGAACAGAACAAATGATGTCAAGTCAAGATCATGTTCGTTTGTAAAATACTAGAAAAAATGGCGGATATCAAAATCCACCCCTAATTTAATCATGTCTTTCAAGCCGCACGTTGCTTTTTACCACATCGTTTCAAACGAAGTTTTACTCTAACATTCCCTTAGCTTAGATCCAGTATGTAATTATCGAATCGTGAATAGTGATTGATTCATTCGCTACATAAGAATCTATCCTTTTTTTTACGTTTCGGTTTTTCTTATATATAATGAAAACCTTTTTAAAAGTAAAGACATAAATGAAAATGAACTTGATATTCTAGCAATATATTTTCTACTCTATTCTATTTTTATAATTTGTAAAGTAGAAAAATGATAATTTTTTTTTTCAAAAAAAGGAGGGTCCCTTTTAATTATGCGATACAATCTGTATTCAAATATGATATACATCCTAAATAGATATGCTCTGGGACGGAAGGATTCGAACCTCCGAATAGCGGGACCAAAACCCGTTGCCTTACCGCTTGGCCACGCCCCATTTTCCATTTTACATTAATAAAGACTATTATTGATATTGGTTGTTCGTCAATTCCAGTTCAAAAATTTCTATAAAAAAAAAATTTTGCGACTAGTATTTTATATGCGTATCTACATATCTATCTATATCTATAAATGGATATAGATAGATAGGATAAAACTAAATTGATTGATCATTACATACAATTCAATTAAGATATTATATAGAAGGAAGTATGATTTCTTCAATTTTTTTGATTTCAGAATAAAAAATATTTTGAAACTGGAAAAGTTCAAATAAAAGAAGGATTCTCGAGATTCTTATCTTATTTGATTCATTTTTTTACTTTTATTCATAACTCTTTATTTTCCTTTTTATTGTATTATGTATATAATGCAATAAAATTGAAAATTAGAATGAAAAAAAAAAAACAAAAATAACTTTTATTTTTTTTAAAGAACAAAATGTTTGTTATGCTTAATATCTTTAGTTGGATCTGTATTTGTATTCACTCCGTCCTTTATTCCAGTAGTTTTTTTTTGGAGAAATTGCCCGAAGCCTACGCTTTCTTGAATCCAATTGTGGATATTATGCCAGTAATACCCGTACTATTTTTTCTTTTAGCTTTTGTTTGGCAAGCTGCTGTAAGTTTTCGATGATATTTTTAATTTGAATAATGTCGTAAAAAAATTCAGAATTTTTCAGAAAACTAAAACTCGAACATTTTAACAATTTATAAGATCAGATAAGTCTTACAGTGTGACTTCTGGATTCCAATATTGAAATTTTTCAATATATAGGAAAAAAAGGGACCTTCTCATCATTTACGTTTTTTGAATTGAAAAAACCTAATCCGATTATTCGATTGGAACCCCTCACCAATCGAATACCTAGATTACAGAAAAAAAGGATTTTTGGTCAAAAGAATTATTGATAATTTGTAATAAAATAATCTACTCTTACTATCAATTCATTTTCGAAACTCATATATATATATCTCCTCATATCCTAAAAAAACTTCATTTTTTAGAAACTTAGTATCTTAGTATTAAAAGAAACAAAATATGTTGTAATATAAGAGAATCTATTCTCTTTCTTTGTCGTTTTTTAATTATCTTGGAGATTTCATAATGCTTACTCTAAAACTTTTTGTTTATACGGTAGTGATCTTTTTCGTTTCTCTTTTCATCTTCGGATTCCTATCTAACGATCCAGGACGTAATCCAGGACGTGAAGAATAGAATAAGAAAAAAGTGGATTCTGTGTTTTCTTGCTTGTGCGGAATTTTGAAATATTTTTAGGATTTTCTCTATTTTAACATCTTTAACTAGTAAATAAAAAAAACAAGTTCAAAAAAAAATACCAAATTATCAACGGAAAGAGAGGGATTCGAACCCTCGGTACAAGAATTTGTACAACGGATTAGCAATCCGACGCTATAGTCCACTCAGCCATCTCTCCCCAATTGAAAAAAAAAAGAATTACTTTGTTTATGTTATATCACATAAACAAGAAGAACAAAAAGGGAGCTTAAAAAAAAAAGAGACTTGCTTTTTTTTTATTCTTTTTTATCTTATCTATCTTTTTTTTATTATTCTATATATTTTAGTTTTCTTTTTTTCTTAGCCAATGAGCCCGGCCAGTACCTAGTCGGGCTCTTTTTCTTTTATTCCCATGAATATTGAAGAAAAATTCTTTATTTGAATATATTTTATTCGAAAAAAAAATATTTGTAAAAATATTTGTAATTAAAAAAAAAATAAGAGATACGGATAGATTCCTATGAGATAAAACCAAAATAAGATAATATAAAAATGTTCTCTTTTCTTACTCCCTCTCTTTTTTCTGGTAACGTAAATTGTATATATATATAACCTTCAGCAAAATAAAAAAATGAAAATTATCCCGTTTTTCAAATTTCATTAGAAGATTCTCTAATGAAACATGTCAATACTCGACTTATTAGAATATTATGCCTCCCATTTCTTTATTTTGTCTGATTGCTTTGTTCAACAAAAGATACAATAATGATATTGTAGCGGGTATAGTTTAGTGGTAAAAGTGCGATTCGTTTCAAGGACCCCCCAAAAGTTAAGGGATCCCCCATTTGATTCATATGCCGATCAAAAACTTTATTTTTTACTTAAAGGGACTCCTTTATACCCCTCGATGAATTATTTGCGGTATAATATACATTATTGTAATTTGTATACAAGAAGAATCAAATCGAATTTGACAAATTGAGTTTTAAAATTATGAAACATAAGTTTTTGGAATTGGATCTATAATCCGAATTTTTTGAGTATTACTAAAGGATCTATGGAGAGAAATATACAAAGTTTCTTTCTAATCGTAACTAAATCTTCCATTTTTTTGCATAGTAAAAATTGAAGCAAAATAGCTATTAAACGATTCTTTTAGTTTACTAGAGACATCGACATTTTTTTAGCTCGACGGAAATTTTCTTCTTTTCCTAAAGATTTTCTGAAATAGAAATAGAGAACGAAGTAACTAGAAAAAAAACATAGATTGTTAGAATATTGCTCTTCTAGAGGGATCATCTAAAAAGCAAGATATTTGAAACCTATTCATACAAAAAGGCTGACATAGATGTTATGGGTCAATTTTTTTTATTGTCCATCTCTTCATTCCGTAAAGGAGCCGAATGAAACAAAAGTTTCACGTTCAGTTTTGAATTAGAGACGTTAAATCAAAATGATGAATCAACGTCGACTATAACCCTTAGCCTTCCAAGCTAACGATGCGGGTTCGATTCCCGCTACCCGCTTCTATTTTATTCTATTTAAATCTATCTTTTTTCTTCGAGAATGAATCTAGAATTCTTAAAGAATTTGTCAATTCTTCATTTTCATTTCTTAATTTAGTTTTAGTTATATATATTCAATTATATTCAATTGATTTTTCTTTTTTATTTTTTTTTTCTTTTATTCTAAATATTTGATTTATTTTATTTTTATAATTTCTAGAATTCTTTCTTTATATTTGTTTGATTCTTTAATCTTTTTAATAAGGTTTAGTTAAAAAGGTTAAAGAATCAAATATAAAATAGAAGCGTCCATTGTCTAATGGATAGGACAGAGGTCTTCTAAACCTTAGGTATAGGTTCAAATCCTATTGGACGCAAGTTGTTTGCATATCTAATTTCAACCTTGTCCTTCTATTTTTTTTGATTTATTACATTTTGATTCGAATTCATTATATATAATATTCAAATGAAATAAAAACATATTAAAAGATACTAATTATAAAAATTGGAAAATTGAATTACAAAATTATTTAATGATTCATCAATTTTTTTCTACTTGTTCCTGGAATAAAAAGAGTTCCATCTGTTCTTTAATAGCGTCCTTTAAAAGGGCTTCTGCTTCCCCAGTGAATGTCTTGGTAGAAGATATGATTTCTTTGAATTGAGGTTTATTCGTCTTTAAGTAAGCACGTAACTCAACAAGAAATTTCCTTACCTGTCCAATTTCTAATGAATCAAGATAACCATTCGTTCCGGTATAAATAGTTACTATCTGTTCTTCCACAGTAAGAGGAGCTGATTGGGATTGTTTAAGCAACTCGCGCAATCGTTGACCTCTTGCTAATTGATTTTGAGTAGCTTTATCTAGATCAGAAGCGAATTGTGCAAAAGCTTCTAATTCTGCGAATTGTGCTAATTCCAATTTTAATTTACCAGCTACTTGTTTCATGGCTTTGATTTGAGCCGCCGATCCAACTCTGGAAACTGAAATACCAACATTAATAGCGGGTCTTATTCCAGCATTGAATAGATCGGCCGATAAGAATATTTGGCCATCTGTAATGGAAATTACATTCGTAGGAATATAAGCTGAAACATCTCCCGATTGAGTTTCAACTATTGGTAAAGCAGTCATACTTCCTTCGCCTAACTGAGAACTTAATTTAGCGGCTCTTTCCAAAAGACGCGAATGTAAATAAAAAACATCCCCTGGATAAGCTTCGCGACCTGGTGGTCTTCGTAATAGAAGAGACATTTGCCGATAAGCCTGTGCTTGTTTGGAGAGATCGTCATAAATGATTAAAGTGTGACGTTCACGGTACATAAAATATTCAGCCAGAGCTGCTCCTGTATAAGGCGCGAGGTATTGTAATGTAGCTGGAGAATCCGCTGTTTCAGCTACTACAATAGTGTATTCCATTGCTCCTCTTTCTTGTAAGGTAGTCACCACTTGAGCCACAGAAGATGCTTTTTGACCAACAGCTACATAAACACATATTACATTTTGTCCCTGTTGATTGAGAATTGTATCTGTGGCTACTGCTGTTTTACCTGTTTGTCTATCTCCAATAATTAATTCTCGCTGGCCCCGTCCTATGGGGATCATCGAATCAATAGCAATAAGTCCTGTTTGGAGAGGCTCATATACCGAACGTCTTGAAATAATACCGGGAGCGGGAGATTCTATTAATCGAGATTCCGAAGCTGAAATTTCTCCTCGACCGTCAATTGGTTTAGCCAGGGCATTTATAACACGACTCAAATAAGCTTCACTTACAGGTATCTGAGCAATTCTTCCTGTTGCTTTTACTGAACTTCCCTCTTGTATCAGCAAACCATCACCCATTAATACAACACCAACATTTTTTGATTCCAAATTCAAAGCAATGCCTATAGTACCTTCTTCAAATTCCACCAATTCACCCGCCATTACTTCATCAAGACCATAAATACGAGCAATACCATCGCCTACTTGAAGTACGGTACCAGTATTTACAATTTTTACTTCTGTATTATATTGCTCAATGCGTTCACGGATAATTTTACTAATTTCATCTGCACGAATGGTTACCATGAAAATATCTTAAATTTATTTTTTATAAGAAAAAAATGATGCCTATACTCTATTGTATAATAGAAAGCCTAATCAGTTATTTTTTTATTTCATCATCCCAAACATGCCAATATTAGCACTAACAGTACGTAAATGTAACTCGTTGTTCAAGCAACTATTTAGAGTTCCTAGAGCTCCCTGTAAGGCTTGTTGTAAAACCCGCTGTCGAACTTGATTAATAACTCTTTGTTGTTCAAAATCAATAGCTTCGTTTTTGTAATTTTCTAATTGTTCCAAAGTCGTATAAATTGAATTAATTAAATTCAATTTTTCTCGTTTGATCTCAGAATAGCCATTCACCCGAAACAGATCTGCTTCTGTTTCAACTTTCCTTAAGCGGGCCTGGGCTTTTTCGAGCTGTTCAATGGCGTTTTCCTGTAATTCTTCTGAGTTTCGAATAGTTCTCCAGATTTTCTGTTTTCGATTATCTAATAAATCACGTAATGAAAGTAGACTCTCTTTCCATCCATTTCAAAATGTCTATGATCTCTTCCCGAACCAAACATGAATCTTTCGATTCATTTGGCTCTCACACTCAATTACTTATCGGAAATTTACCAATTTTTTATGTAATGAGCCTATCCTCTCTTCTCTATTCAAAGTGAAAACAATTACCAATATAAGACTAGAATATTCGGAGGACTCTTTTGACCAAACAAATATATGTCAACAAAGTTGTTTTTTTATTCAAATCCAAAGACTTCTTTTGAATTTATACATAGGTCATCCATCGATTACGCATCGTACAAAGGGGAGGTTTAAATTCACCCGTTTTTTATTTCTCGCCATAAATAGGATTCAAGCCATTTTTTTTATCGACATGAGTGTTTTATATCGAAAAAAAATCGAATAATTTTTTTGAAACCGTTTCCTTTCTGTATTAATATAGCGGTAGAAAGAGTACTACACTGCGTATAGACTTCAAACTCTTTTTAACCATGGTAATAGTCCAAAATTTTTGGTAAATAGAGAATCAAAGTGGATTACCAATAAAGCGCGAAATGCTATGGTTCTTTAAGATTTTTCTTAATTTATTCAAAAAAGAAAATGAATTCAGAAGTAATTCGCGGGATTCTGCACATTTTCTTAATTCTAACTAAACTAAAAAGTGCAGTTTGGTTAAATCCAATTTATTCTTTGAAATAAACAACTCGCACACACTCCCTTTCCAAAAAAAACCAGTAGACCTAACACTACACTAAGATTTATTGGATTTGTTGCTAAAATATCGGTATTAAACACGAAACTTCCGGCGGATGGCCAGGAGCCCAAACAAAGGAAAGAATCGGTTATATTTTTCATATGATCTCATCTCCTCTTATGAATAGACTAATTATCTTTCTAATATTCCTATTAGATAGATAATATAATAATCTAATTGGAATATATAATTATAGAATTTGATATAATTTGGATTGGTCAATCAATTGGAAGATTCCCTAAAAGAATGATACTTCTTAGAATTAGATACCAGTTCTTTTATCAATTGCAAAATCTATCTAGTTTGAACACTTTCAAAAAATTATCTTAAAAGAAATAAAATAAAAGAGGGGTTCATTGGACTAAACAAAAAGAAGAAAGAGGGTGAATAAGTATGTGAATACCTTTCAATTAGTCCTTCTCCTGTGTTCTTATCCGAACAGATAAAGAATTGTAGGAGTGAATTATTAATATAATTCGAAAAAGGAAGTCCACATATGTATTTTTATCTTTTTAGGATTAAACAAAAGGATTAGCAAATAAAAGTGCTAATGCTACAACCAGCCCGTAAATTGTTAAAGCTTCCATAAAAGCCAGACTAAGTAATAAAGTACCCCGTATTTTTCCCTCTGCCTCTGGTTGTCGTGCAATCCCCTCTACAGCTTGCCCTGCGGCAGTGCCTTGACCAACCCCAGGTCCAATAGAAGCAAGCCCTACGGCCAATCCAGCAGCAATAACAGAAGCGGCAGAAATAATTGGATTCATGAGAATTTCCTCGTAACCTACATATAAAAGAAAGAAATAGTTAATGATATAATCGACTAATAAATTCTGACTTCATTTTTCAATTACCAAGACTTTTTCAGTTAAAGTAATTAATAAAAATAAGAATTAAAAATTGAAAATAATAGTTATTAAACGAATTACTTCGAGATTTCTTTTTTCGTCTCGAACTACATAGTTTTGGGGGTGAATCTGTATAATCTTTGTTCTTCTCTTACCTTAATTTTGGAATCATTCTTTGAATTCTTCGTTTTTTTATACAATTTCTTTAGTTTTTTAATTTTCAATTCACAATTAGAGCTGAAACGCAAGGACTTTGCTTTTCTATCCCTATAGAAATTGACAGTAATAGCGAGGCCTTTTTTATATAGAAAAGATTAGTTATTTCAGATATATGGTTAGTTCATATAAAACTAGTTCATCTATAATATCATATCACATATACATAGGTTTCTTCTATGCTGTAAACTAATTTTCTTTGTGTTTTAGATTCAATCGAAATTGAAATTCATTCTTTGAAACCTAAAAAACCTTGACTGATCCCCTCACTTCTATTTTTTTTATCATGTTTTTTTTTAAGCTCCCCTTCCCTCTTTTCTTATTCTCTTATCCCATATGGATACAATCAATCTAAATAAATTCATTCGATTTCATTAATGTTTCAAAGAAATATAGGAAATTGGGTGATCTAAATGTTTTTAATTATCTTTTGATCAATTGTTGAATTAAATGTGAATCAAACGAGAATCTACTAACATTCTATATAGTATCTTTTTATCACACATTGTAAACGTAAATATCATACAGAATTCTAATTCTAGCTATTCATTTTTTTTGAATATCCAAACTAATATATACTAATCGAATAGATCTATCTATATCTATCTATATATCTATAGATAGATGTTTATTTTGTAGATTCTATTGAGCCACAATATATGTGTGGCAAGCTAAACAAAAAAGACTATTTTTGAGAAAACTAGTCAATGATGGCCTTCAATGGATTCACCTATATAAGCCGCAGCTAAAGTAGCAAAAATGAGAGCTTGAATACCGCTTGTGAATAATCCAAGGAACATGACAGGTATAGGAACTACTAAAGGTACTAAAGAAACAAGAACAACAACTACTAATTCATCAGCTAATATATTTCCGAAAAGTCGAAAACTAAGGGATAAGGGTTTTGTGAAATCTTCTAATATGTTAATCGGTAAAAGGATTGGAGTTGGTTGGATGTATTTACTAAAATAAGCTAATCCTTTTTTTGAAAGACCCGCATAGAAATATGCAACTGATGTAAGTAAAGCTAATGCAACGGTAGTATTTATATCATTTGTGGGTGCAGCTAACTCCCCATGAGGTAATTGGATGATTTTCCAAGGTAAAAGAGCCCCTGACCAATTAGAAACAAAAATAAATAGAAACAAAGTTCCAATAAAAGGAACCCACGGACCATATTCTTCTCCAATCTGAGTTTTGCTCACGTCTCGAATGAATTCAAGAACATATTCAAATAAATTCTGACCGAAAGTGGGAATGGTTTGCAGATTTCGAATAACTAGAATGGCTGAAACCAATAAGATAGCAATTACAACCCAAGAAGTAATAAGTACTTGGGCATGTACTAGGAAACCCCCTATTTGCCAATAGAAATGTTGACCTACTTCCACAGCAGATATATCGTATAATCTTTTTAATGTGTTGATAGAGCATAATAAAACATTCATATTGTCCTGTCCTCTAAAAAAAGAAGTTGAAAAAAGGGAATTATTTTTATTCAAACATCTCCTTTCCCTTTTGATTTGTCTACTTTCATTTTTGATTTTGAATACCGATACTAATTACATAAAATTTTTGTTTGTTTTCTATTTTCATTTTTGTGCAATTTCTTACTAGTATAGTAAGCGATTCCATAAATCTATGAACCCCTCGAAGCAAATTCAAGAATTTTTTATCTTATTATTAATCAAGAATTTCGTATATATCTAGACCGACCCTCACAAATTGCAAAAACTAATTTGTTAAGAATTAATCGAATTGAGGCTATAGCATCATCATTAGCTGGAATTGAAATATCAGCGAGGTCCGGGTCACTATTTGTATCAATTAAACAAATTGTTGGAATTTCCAAAGTTATACATTCTCGAAGAGCCGTATATTCTTCTTGTTGATCGACGATTATTACAATATCTGGTAAGCCCTTCATATATTTAATGCCGCCAAGATATGTTTCCAATTGAGCTAATTGTCTCTTCAATATAGCGGCATCTTTTTTTGGAAAACTATGAAATCTCCCCGTCTTTTGTTGCATTCTCAAGTCCCTGAACTTTTGAAGTCGTGTTTTTGTAGTATACCAATTCGTTAACATACCGCCGAGCCATTTTTTATTAACATAATGACACCGAGCTCTTATTGCAGCCCGCGCTACTGAATCAGCTGCTTTTTTTTTTGTACCAACAATTAAGAATTGTTTTCCCCCACTTGCTGCATCAAAAACTAAATCACAAGATTCTGATAAAAACCGAGCAGTTCTAATAAGATTTGTAATATGAATACCCTTACGCTTTGCAGAAATATAAGGTGACATTTTAGGATTCCATTTTCTAGTACCGTGGCCAAAATGAACACCAGCTTCCATCATCTCTTCCAAAATTATGTTCCAATATCTTTTTGTCATTTATAATTATCCCCACACTTTTCTTTCATTTCCAAATAGAAATTAGATCAATTTTTTGAAATGAAAGAAAGAGACCCAGTATACTGAAATAGAAAAAAATAAGTGTTCCGAAGGAACCTTCTCTTCTACTGAAAATTTGCCGTTGATAAAAAAAAGATCGGGCCATTTTTTCTATTTCATTGAATATGATTCGTTTATTTATTATGTTTCTTTTATTATACAAAATATATACAAAATAAAGTGACCGGAGATGAATACGACCTTAAGAATCATTATTTTAGGAATTCTTAAATCCTAGATTATTTTGATGTATCACATAAATTCTTTTTTTTGTTTCCGGGGTAATCTTGTTATATTGCCTTTGCTTTGAACGGTATATTATTCTTTTGAATCCGAGTACCAACTGGCATCATTCCCCCTAAAACAACGTTCTCTTTCAGACCTTTCAACCAATCTATGCGACCCCGGAGAGCGGCTTTTGATAAAACTCTAGCAGTTTCTTGAAAACTTGCTTCAGATATGAAACTTTGAGTATTCAAAGATGTTTTTGTTATCCCCAATAATAGAACTCGATAGCAGATCGACTCTTCTAAGGAACGCCCAGCTCGTTCGGCCCGCAACAATCCAATTAGTTCGCCAGGCAAAAAAACATTAGACATTCCATCTTCTGAAACCAATACTTTTGATGTTATTTGACGCACAATAATTTCTATATGTCTATTATGAATGTGAACTCCCTGGGATCGATAAACTTTTTGAATTTGATTAACCAAAGAAATACGACTTTGCGCTATAGTTAGCTCAGCACTAATGAAGAATCCCCAAGGAATGCCAAGAATTCTTGTTATACGCCCATTCCAAGTATCCACTCTCTTTTCTAGGTTTATGGATATTGAATCAATCGAACGAACTTCCAATACCTGTTCTACTTTTGGAAGACCTTGTGTTATATCACCTGATCTCGATTTTTGATATATAAATGTAACTAATATATCTCCTTCAGAAAGTATTTCTCCATAATGACCATGAACAGTTGTTCCAGGAGTCGCCAAATAAGGGTTAGCCGATCTTATTCCTACAGAATCCATTTGAACAGTTAGAATTTGACCCGATTTAAGGTGTGGTTCATTTTTCGTTTGAACTATACATACATTTTCGCAAATAAATTGACCAAGACTTATTATGGGAAACGTTTTTTTTTCACAATAATTATGATGGAAAAAATGCCAATTCAAATAGAATGGATTTAAAAGGATGTTACTAGATAGATCAGATTTATAAATGATCTCGTTTTCGTCTATTAAATAATATTTTAATACTTGAAAAGTTTCTTTTAATTTGTCAAGTTGCCCGTTTTTATTTATCGAGATCTGATTATTAGTAATTAAAAGGTAAAAATAAAAATGGGCAACTTGAAGGGCTATTCCTAAAGGACCTAACGAATTTTGAATTGGAATCAGAGGATCTCTTTGAATTGGATTTATTTCTTCTTTTATCCCATTGTAATATTTTCCATCGTGGAATGATCGTATTTGAAAACAATTCGATGATGACAAAATTATTAAAGATCGGCATTTCTCATTTCTATTCAACAACATATGAATAGTTCCATGATTTTGACTAAGTGATTGTTGAACTTTTTCCCTCGGATCTATAAAAAAAAATGGATTGATGTTGGTCCAGTCCGACTCATTATCCAAGATAAATCTTGAACCGAGCGGATCTTTCCTTTTTCTTATATATGAAATATGGGATTTTCCTAAGTCCATTTTTAAGAAATATCTAACCAAACCTTTTATACTTAGTTCAACAAAAGAAGCATGCCCTTTTTCGATAGAAGACAATTTTTTGTCTTGATCCCAATTTAAGACTAAACAAGTCCGAACTAATTGAATACTTGTATTAGAATTAGAAATTCCCCGAATTGATTTTCCATTTCCAGAAAGAATATAATGAATAATTTGAAGTTCCAAATTATCTCTTTCTTGTAACATATCTTGGGAAAAAAATTGGATTAAATTGATCCTATCTTCTATTTCATATAAAATGACCGGTCGAACCAAAACAAAATACTTTTTTTTCATAATTGTGATCCATTGAGCATAGATCCAATTTTTCATTTTTTTTTTTGATCCTTTTGAATTTTTTTTTACCGTTCTCGGTGGTATCAACATGGCACTGTGCCGGGATATCTTATCCATTTCTCCGGGAAAATAGATATTCCCGGAAAATATTTTTAATTGAATCTTTTTTTTTTTCTTCTCCAATCGAACCAACCCGCTTACTTGACTTCTTATATTTACAGTGATTGGTGTATCTACTTCAATAATACTATTGTTCCGTACCATTATGGAAGAAAATTCTGGTAAAATATACACTTCTTCGGGAATGAAAAAAAATTGATCTACTTTAATTTGGTATTTTGTCTTAAATTCTTGAATTCCTGGATACTCGATTAAAAAATCCTCTTTTTTAAAAATGTAATTTATATCAATAGTCCTATATTTAGTAATACCCGAGCTCTGTGTTCGGTATTGAGGATCATCGAAATAAGCAAAAATACTATTTCTACGAAAAATACCATGGATTGGTATTTCAATCGAGATACTGGAATCTAACATTAGTGCTTTGTCTCGTTCTTGAATCGATTGGAATTGAAATGGAATAATGAATCGATTTCTCCGCCTCTTTGCTAATAAATCCGTAGTATCGTGAAAAATAGCAGGATGTGTAAAATGACAATGATCTTTACATAGGATTTGATTATTTTTTGAATAATCTGAAATCCTTCTTTCTTTTTTTTCAGAAGGAGTGAAACGAAACAAATTATGTCTTACTTTATTATTACTTGCTAAATGGTTACAAATATCTCTTTCTCCTGTAGAAAGATAATGAATGTTCAATTGATCTTGATCTTTTCGGGTTGAAAAAGAGACTGAAGCGGATCTGTCTGATTTTCCTGATAAAATCCATAAATGACTTGTTTTTGGTAAGATATGGACATTACTATATTTAAATTCTGATGCATGATACACATCCGTACTCCAATGCATTTCTCCTTCTAAGTCAGAATAAACATGTTTTCGAACTTTTTCTTTTAAATTAAAAGTATATGTTCCTGCGAGAATCTCGGCAATCACTTGTTCTGATTTTACATATTGATTATTTTGAACTAATAGAAAACTTTTTGGTGGAATAGTCACATTATGTATAATGTCACCATTTTCAATACTAACATACAAGTCTATATAACATAGAAAAGCAGGATGCCCGTGACGTGTACGTGTAGGATGAACCAAATCCTCATTGAATTTAATTTTTCCATTATAAGGTGCTCGCACCTGTTCGGCAGTCCCCCCTGTGAATACTCCGCCAGTATGAAAAGTTCTTAATGTTAATTGAGTGCCCGGTTCTCCAATGGATTGGCCCGCAATAATACCTACAGCTTCTCCTAATTCCACCAAGTGACCTTGAGTAGGACTTTGACCATAACACAATCGACAGATCCAAGATGTATTCCTACAGGTAAAAGGAGTTCGTATAGATATTGGTTGTGTTTGAAAGGTTTTCAATCGATTGAAAAGTCCAATTCCAATATCTTGATTTCTAATGGCAATGCATCGTGAACCTCTGTATATATCGTCTGCTAATACACGACCAATTAATGTTTGTGTCCAACTACTTTCCGGCATCGTTTCATTCTGGGTATTTACTGAAATTCCTCGAATGGTACCACAATCTGTTCGACGTATAACAATATGTTGAACCACTTCAACAAGTCTACGTGTAAGATATCCAGCATCTGATGTTCGTACAGCAGTATCTACAACCCCTTTACGAGCTCCGTAGCAAGAAATTATATATTCTGTTAAAGATAGCCCTTCGCGTAAATTGCTTTGAATAGGTAAATCAATCATTTGTCCTTGTGGATCCGACATTAATCCTCTCATACCTACTAATTGGTGTACTTGAGATGCATTTCCTCTAGCTCCCGAAAAGGACATTATATGGACTGGATTAAAAGGATCGGTCATTCTAAAATTAGGATTCATTTCTTGTCGAAAATATTCACTTGTAGCATACCATATCTCAATGGATTGGCGTAATTTTTCTACTGCATGTACATTTCCATAATGATGCTGTTTTTCCAAAATCAAATTTTGGTGTTCAGCATCTCGGACTAGCCATCCTTTCGAAGGTATTGTTAAAAGGTCATCAATTCCTAATGAAATGGATGTAGCCGTAGCTTGGCGGAATCCCAGAGTCTTGACTTGATCCAGGATATGTGATGTATATGCCATTCCGAAGTGATCTATTAATCTGCTAATAAGTCGTTTAATGGCAGTTCCACCTATCACTTTATTGTGAAACATTAGATTGGTCCGTTCTGCCATAAGTACCTCCCTATTCCACTCAGTGGGATTCATTCAGTTCAACAATGGATTTGAGTCAATGATTGAAAAACTGCCTTTTCTTTATCTTAATTTGTGTAGAAATTGAGAAATTAAAAAACTAAGATCCTTGTTAAATGTTAAATCATGAAGATTTGAATTTACACCAGTATCATAAATTTGTTTATCTTAGATACAACCATCTATATGATTAGATACCATATGAATAGGCTCGGCAAAAACCTTGTACAGCTTCTTCGATTTCTCGATAAAAAGAAATATGACCTACGTTGGTTCGAATGTAAATAGAACGAATTTGTTTTTTTGTACTTCTTACTACTAGATAATGCCCATAAATTTCATGATAGGTGCCTAAAGATTCATAGTGAACTTCGATAGGAACTTCTCTTGACGAAATAATGCGTAGATCTAGTCGCCACCGGAGCCACAAAGGACTATCGAAGGTTATTCTTTTCTGTTGATAAGCTCCAATTGCATCATAGGAATTCCAAAAAAAAGGTTCTTTTTTTTTCGTATACTTATAGTTTTTTTGGGGAATTCTTTCATTTTTCAAATTTCTGCAATTACGTGGATTATACCTATTTGAAGAAATACCCCGACGATTCCCATTCGTTAATATGTAAAGTCCAATAAGCATATCTTGAGTTGGTACAGAAATTGGATCCGCGATAGCTGGAGACAAGAGGTTTGTATGAGAAAACATAAGTAAACGTGCTTCTGCTTGAGCTTCTAAGGATAAAGGCACATGAACAGCCATTTGATCGCCATCAAAGTCTGCATTGAATCCCTTA
>NW_028196924.1:95000-132500 GCF_037176805.1 Vigna unguiculata
TCACACGAGCCCATATCCTTGCTTTTTTATCAATCTCTAATTCTAATCTACCCCCCCAGTCTGATATTATAGTGCCAGTATAGACCGGAATTCCGTTAGGGTCCAATTCTGAACGGTAATAGATACCAGGACTTTGCAATATTTGATTGATTACTATTCTGTATATTCCATTTACTATAGAAGTTCCCAGAGAATTCATTAGAGGAATATTTCCAACAAAAATAGTTTGTTTTTGTATATCTCTACTACTTTTCCAAATTAATCCCGCGGATATATATAATTCAGCAGAATATGTAAGTGATTCATATACAGCATCTTTTTCGTTTATCAAGGGTTCTAATAATTGATATGTTTCGGCAAATAATTGAAATTCAATTTCTTGATCTGTATCCTCAATTTTTGGAAACTTAAAAAGCCCTTCTGTTAAGCCCCGATCAATGAACCTACAAAACCCTTCAAATTGTATCTGATTCAATCCAGGTAGTGTAGACATTTCTTCATTTTCACTCCCAAGCATTTTCAATTTCCCCGTGAATTTTATCGAAAAATATTCCACGATTTGCTGTCATGCTTCATCAAATCACATGAATCCATTTAGCAATATTGGAATTTCTATTCTTTATACTGAATTACATGAAATCTTACCTAATCCCGTGTATCAAATATTTCTTAGTGTATGAAATACCTATTATGAAAAGAGAAAGAAATATTAGAATTTGATACTCAACTTCGAAGGAATTTGCAACAAAACAAACAGATAGAATCGAAAGTCTAATCTAAAAAAGGATTGGAAATTTCTACGGGCATTTCAATATTTTTTTTAGGAATCTAAAAAAATGCATTTCATTTCTATCATTATTATGATATTACATATTCAAATTCAATTGGATACAAAAAAAAATCCATTCGAAATTGTCAAGAAAAGATATATTTTGAAGTGAAGTATTTTGGAGAGAATTGGGGAGAATATGATTAGAGTATGTTATGTGTAATGTAATAAGGCTTGTATTTTTGAAACATGCATATATTTAACTGCAGCTATAGATCTGTCTCTAACTTTATTGCAGTCATATTTGTTCAGGATAACAAACACATAACATGTTGTGTGAATTTTTACAAATTTTCTATTGAAAATTGTAAAAAAAGAATAAGCACGATAATTTCTTGAAAATACCGTATAGTATTGGTATTCTATATCTATATAGATATGGATAAGATACTCGATTAGATAATATCTGTGTAACAGATCAAATTGATATTCTAGGGTTTACATATATTGAAAGTTGCTGTTATAATTAGAATGAACAAAGTTAAAAAAAAAAGCAATATTGATTGGTTATGTATCAATTTTTATTTTCTGATCTCATTAAGAAAAAAAAATTTCTATTCAAATATTCAAGAATAATTCATAAAAGAATAGTTAACGGTTGCGATTTGTCTCAAGATTGTTTTTCAATTTTTCAATAGAAAGAAAAGGGGGGAGTATTCTCAAAAACTTCATATCTATATTTTTATTGGCGGCATGGCCGAGTGGTAAGGCGGGGGACTGCAAATCCTTTTTCCCCAGTTCAAATCCGGGTGTCGCCTGATCGATAAGAAACTGTAAATGAAAGATTATATTACGTTTTTTTAGAAAACTTTTTTTCCAACAGAAGCAAGCGAGGGAAAAGGAGTCTTGAGAATTGCGTTTGATTCGAAATTATAAGCATCAGTAGCTTAAAAAATGTTGTAAATATTTTTGTCTCGAATTCAAGGAAAGATTCTAGTAGTGAAAAGGAATCCATAAATTTAGAAATGATAGTTCGTTCACTACACAACTATTGTAGTGTCTGTCTCCTGACTGGGTCTTTTATTAGATTGGATTAAGAATAAGTCGGATAGGAAAGTCCATTTTTAGGTAGAGAAAAGGCAGAAGAAAAACCTTCTATACAGACTAATTTAAAGTTTATGAGTGCTTCCACATTTTATCAATATTATTTATTTAGATCAATTCTATTTAATAGCTTTAATTTAGCTAATTCGCTTTCGTAATATTCAAAAAAAGTATTCTTTAGATTTTCATATTCTATATTCTAATAAAATTAAAAAGTTTTGATTCTAAAATCGAATAGAAAAGAAAAAAAGTTTTTTTAATTATTTTAGAGAACGAATTGGGAGACATTTAAGGGACTATTTCAAATAGAAAGAAGAGTATAAGTATGCAAATGAATCTGTCTTGATTCTTTTTTTATGAAATCCTTAAGGAAATGATAAAAGAGAAATCTTAATATTCCCACCTGGTAGTAACATTCATTGACTTATAACTTCCTATAATTTTTTTATGTTTAATGTTTTATGATTTTACTAAAAATAATCAAAAAAAACTTTTTAGATGTTCTAATAACTAATAAATAGAATGAATTCTTGTTTTTCGTGAATGATGTTAGCCCAGAATCCTTTTTTTGACTCTGTAATAGCAATTCCACTATTATAGTATAGTATTTTTAGCGAATAATACAAAAAAAAGAATAGAATAAAAAATTTGAAAAAATAATGAAATAGTTCCTTCATATTTATAGAGATAGGAGACAAAATTTACATGGATATAGTAAGTATTGCTTGGGCTGCTTTAATGGTAGTTTTTTCATTTTCCCTTTCCCTCGTAGTATGGGGAAGAAGTGGGCTATAGGGATACTAAAAATTGAGTTAAGGGATCCAAGTAACCTTGTTGATTTCTACCTGAATTTTTGAATTTCGAAACTATTGAATGAAAATATTTCATTTAAACTAATACTAATTAATTGAGTTCAAATAGAAAATCTATCTTGATTCTATTATATTTTAGTAGTGTAATGTATTCTATGTATCTTATAGGAATTGAAAATACTCTTTCAATCAAACAAATATTTTCATTATTCCCATATTCCTATTTTGAGAAAAACAAGGGAATCAAAAAGAAGAAGAAATGGATTCCTATTCCAATCAAATTTTTCTTAAAATTTCTATTTCGATGAACTGACGCTTAACCTGGTTATATAGATATATATATATATGGAAAATGGCGGACCGTGTAATAACCATTCCTGTTTTTTTACCCCCTTTTTTTCCTAAGATACCGGAATTGTTTGTAAAAAGAATCTGAAAAAAAAAATTGGACGCAATTCTCAGATAGTAGAAATCAAATTGATTTCTACTATCTGGATTACGCTGATTGTACGATCATTTTTTTAAATCATTCATAAAAATGAAGAAATCATATTTCAGTGAAATTAGTCACTTTTACTTACCGTTTTTACATAAATTATAAGTAAAAAAGCAGTAGGAACTAGAATAAACAGTGCAGTAGCAATAAATGCGAGAATATTTACTTCCATAATCTTTATTATGTTCTATTTCTCTTAAATTTCTAAAAAAAAAATTCGGGATTTAATCCCATAGAAATGTTCAATCTTTCAACAATGGTATAAATTGGATTTCAATGATATCAAATCGGATCAATATCATGAATCACAAAATCTGAGCTATCAAATCAACTCATGAAATAGTATAACATAGGAAGATCTTTTATCCATACTAAATAAAACAAAAAAACATTTATTCTTGATGAAAGTCCAAAATCCCTTTCCTTCCTTTTTCGGCGAAACAAATGAAAAAGCAGGGGGGGGCCCCAAATAAAATTTTGTTTATCAATTTGATTCCCTACAAATACACAAAAAAGGAATTTATTTTTTATTTTTTTGGATTTATATCCAACGGGATTGACGGGGCTCGAACCCGCAGCTTCCGCCTTGACAGGGCGGTGCTCTGACCAATTGAACTACAATCCCAGGGAAAGGGGTGTACTGTATAAATATTTTTACGGACCGTTTCTGTCAAACCTTTTCTTTTTCTATTTCGGATTCGAACCTTTTTGTTGTAAATGAAAAAAGCGCATTTTTTTATATATTGATATGTATATCGATATCCACTTTAGTGAGATCGACACAAATTACTCGTAATCCGTTTCTTATTCTTATTCTATTAACAAATCGATTGAAAATTGAATCAATGAAAAAAAAATATTTTTTTTTTCAATTTTTCCTTATATTTTCTACTTACAGATCTTGACATGAATACCGATTATTAACAAGATTTTGAATTTGTGGAAAGAAATATGGAATACAGAAAAAAAAGAAATAACCTTAGATATGTTTAATATTTTGATTCTTCCGTATCATAGCACATCAGTCATTTCCAGAGAACTATAAATGGGTTATAGAATTTCATAGTGGATCGGCAAATTCTTGGGCCGAGCTGGATTTGAACCAGCGTAGACATATTGCCAACGAATTTACAGTCCGTCCCCATTAACCGCTCGGGCATCGACCCAGCACAATAGGAAGAATACATTTCAGTTTTTATTGAAAATTTTTGATCAACTTCCTTTCGTAACACCCTACCCCCAGGGGAAGTCGAATCCCCGCTGCCTCCTTGAAAGAGAGATGTCCTGAACCACTAGACGATGGGGGCATACTTGCCCGACCGCCATTATACTACGTTCATAGTATGAACAGTTTTTTGCAATTGTCAATATAATGATATGATTCGATAAAAAAAAATATTTTTCGTTCTTTCATAATTCCATAGAAATTTTTTATTAATCATTTATATTTCTAAATTTTTTTATTCCAGTCATAATAAGAAAAAAAAAGAAGTAATGTTCCAATAAAGAGAAAATTCTTCACAGGAATGATTCGTTTGTTGCAAAGGACGAGAGGTTAAAACTTCATTTCTATCATTTATTACTAATACTAAGATTCGATAGGTAGATTTATATCTAATACTAAGAAAAAAAACTTTGGAAAATAGAATTTTTCAATAAAAAAATAAAAATTTGGTTTAGGGACAGAACATATTGAATCCATTTTATCAATGATTCGATTTTATCAATGTTTCGATGAAATATTTTATTTTGTGAGTACATTTATGTATCAATAAAAAGAATTTAGTGTTATGATTAGAATGACTTCAAGAATCCATTTTGAAATAATATATTTGATATGGATCAAATCCAATCTTAATCAATTCTTTTTTTTAACTATATTCTATTCACTAGGTAAATCCAATTTTTTGTTCTTTGATGAGTCATTATACAAATAATAGATATTGATGTACATGTATTCTAATCCCATTTATATCATTTAATTTATATAATTTATATAAATTTATAGAAATAATTTATATAAATTTATAGAATAAGTATACACAGTAACAAATATATGTACTAGTCATGCTAGTTCCTTATTTAGAAATTGAAAGAAAGAAAAAGGGCCCTTTTAACTCAGTGGTAGAGTAACGCCATGGTAAGGCGTAAGTCATCGGTTCAAATCCGATAAGGGGCTTTTTACTTTTTTTTTCAAAAGCAATAGTCTTTCTATTTGAAGGAAGAATAAAAAGATTCTTGATATTTTGAAAAAGTTTCTATTTGTAATAAAAAAGAAAAAGTGTAAAATTCAATAATGGAAAAATAAAAAAAAGTAAGTGGACCTAACCCGTTGAATTATATTTATATCTACTATTCTGATATTCAAATTTGATAAAGATTCAATTCGAACAATTTTTTTTCTTTTTAAGACTTTTTTCGTTTAGACTCCCTAAGAATCTCTGAATATTTCCAATGAAATCTTCTTGTTTCTGAACTAAGAAAAAAGGTTATGCCTTTTCTTTACTCAGAAGGGCCTTAATACGAATTTCAAGTTCCACCAAACAAGTTTTTTTAAAATTAAAATGAAACATATTTTTTTCCATAAATTTCTATTATTTCTATAAGATTAGATAGAATCTTATAGAAATAATAGAAAAATACATTAAATTATGTCTTCACATATCAAATAGTTTCTTTTCATATCGATGTGTACGATATTTTTCCAGCAATTCATATATATGAGACAAAAACTTTCATTTACAGTTTTTTCTTTTTATTATAGTATTTATAAAAAAAAATGAAATACTAAAGAAAAAACTGTAAATGAAATAGAAATTTAGAAAACCTATGATCCTACAGTAGTTTCCTAGACAAAATAGAAGTCAATTCACAACCAAACTTCAAGAATAAGTTTCTTTGATGAAAGGAGAGAAATATGTCTGAAGATCCGCTAGGTATAAGAAGTGAAACAGGGGATCATTTGTTTCTTGAACAGTTCTGAAAAAAAAATTTCTATCGGATTTTGGAGTCATAGCAGATTTTATGATTGATGACTTGGAAGATTTTTAAGAATAGATAAGGAATAACCACATCGAGTTCATGGATTTGCCCTAGATATCAATAGACCCATAAATGATTTTTTATTCGAAACCGATTAGAAAACAAGGGAAAGTATACTTATATATTCTATATATATATAGAGAGAGAAATGAATAGAGATAAATGATCAAGGTCCGTCCCATCTCTGAAAATGCTCTATGAGGTGTTGGGAAATGGTTGAAGTAGTTGAATAGGAGGATCGCTATGACTATAGCTCTTGGTAAATTTACCAAAGATGAAAATGATTTATTTGATATTATGGATGACTGGTTGCGGAGGGACCGTTTCGTTTTTGTGGGTTGGTCCGGTCTATTACTCTTTCCTTGCGCCTATTTCGCCTTGGGGGGTTGGTTTACAGGTACGACCTTTGTAACTTCATGGTATACTCACGGCTTGGCAAGTTCTTATTTAGAAGGCTGCAACTTCTTAACCGCTGCAGTTTCCACTCCCGCTAATAGTTTAGCACACTCTTTGTTGTTACTGTGGGGTCCTGAAGCACAGGGAGATTTTACCCGTTGGTGTCAGTTAGGCGGTCTGTGGACTTTTGTTGCTCTCCACGGTGCTTTCGGATTAATAGGTTTCATGTTACGTCAATTTGAACTTGCTCGATCTGTTCAATTGCGACCTTATAATGCAATCGCATTCTCAGGTCCAATTGCTGTTTTTGTTTCTGTATTCCTTATTTATCCACTGGGTCAGTCTGGTTGGTTCTTTGCTCCAAGTTTTGGTGTAGCAGCTATATTTCGATTCATCCTCTTTTTCCAAGGATTTCATAATTGGACATTAAACCCATTTCATATGATGGGAGTTGCTGGTGTATTGGGCGCTGCACTACTATGCGCTATTCATGGTGCAACCGTAGAAAATACTTTATTTGAAGATGGTGATGGCGCAAATACATTCCGTGCTTTTAACCCAACCCAAGCTGAAGAAACTTATTCAATGGTTACTGCTAATCGCTTTTGGTCCCAAATCTTTGGGGTTGCTTTTTCCAATAAACGTTGGTTACATTTCTTTATGTTATTTGTACCAGTAACTGGTTTATGGATGAGTGCTCTTGGGGTAGTCGGTTTGGCCCTGAACCTACGTGCTTATGACTTCGTTTCTCAAGAAATCCGCGCAGCGGAAGATCCTGAATTTGAGACTTTCTACACAAAAAATATTCTCTTAAACGAAGGTATTCGTGCGTGGATGGCAGCTCAAGATCAGCCTCATGAAAACCTTATATTCCCTGAGGAGGTTCTACCACGTGGAAACGCTCTTTAATGGAACTTTAGCTTTAACTGGTCGTGACCAGGAAACTACCGGTTTCGCTTGGTGGGCCGGGAATGCCCGACTTATCAATTTATCTGGTAAACTATTAGGGGCCCATGTAGCCCATGCTGGATTAATAGTATTCTGGGCCGGAGCAATGAACCTTTTTGAAGTGGCTCATTTCGTACCCGAGAAGCCCATGTATGAACAAGGTTTAATTTTGCTTCCCCACCTAGCTACTCTAGGTTGGGGAGTAGGTCCTGGGGGGGAAGTTATAGACACTTTTCCATACTTTGTGTCTGGAGTACTTCACTTAATTTCCTCTGCAGTATTGGGCTTTGGCGGTATTTATCATGCACTTCTGGGACCTGAGACTCTTGAAGAATCTTTTCCGTTCTTCGGTTATGTATGGAAAGATAGAAATAAAATGACTACAATTTTGGGTATTCACTTAATCTTGTTAGGTATAGGTGCTTTTCTTCTAGTATTCAAGGCTCTTTATTTTGGAGGTATATATGATACATGGGCTCCGGGGGGGGGAGATGTAAGAAAAATAACCAATTTGACCCTTAGTCCAAGTATTCTATTTGGATATTTATTAAAATCGCCTTTTGGGGGCGAAGGGTGGATTGTTAGTGTGGACGATTTGGAAGATATTATTGGAGGGCATGTATGGTTGGGTTCCATTTGTATACTTGGTGGAATCTGGCATATCTTAACCAAACCCTTTGCATGGGCTCGGCGTGCACTTGTATGGTCTGGAGAAGCTTACTTATCTTATAGTTTAGGTGCTTTATCTGTTTTTGGTTTTATTGCTTGTTGCTTTGTCTGGTTTAATAATACCGCTTATCCTAGTGAGTTTTATGGGCCCACTGGTCCAGAAGCTTCTCAAGCTCAAGCATTTACTTTTCTAGTTAGAGACCAACGTCTTGGGGCTAATGTAGGATCTGCTCAAGGACCTACAGGTTTAGGTAAATATCTAATGCGTTCCCCGACTGGAGAAGTTATTTTTGGCGGAGAAACTATGCGTTTTTGGGATTTGCGTGCTCCTTGGTTAGAACCTCTAAGGGGTCCTAATGGTTTAGACTTGAGTAGACTGAAAAAAGATATACAGCCTTGGCAAGAACGTCGTTCTGCGGAATATATGACTCATGCTCCTTTAGGTTCATTAAATTCCGTGGGTGGCGTAGCTACAGAGATTAATGCAGTCAATTATGTTTCTCCTAGAAGTTGGTTAGCTACTTCTCATTTTGTTCTAGGATTCTTTCTATTTGTAGGCCATTTATGGCACGCGGGAAGAGCTCGCGCAGCTGCCGCAGGATTTGAAAAAGGAATTGATCGCGATTTTGAACCTGTTCTTTCCATGACTCCTCTTAATTGAGACGTGAGATCCAATGAAGTAGAAATCCCTTTTTTTTACTATAAATATTTGGTTGAGTAGAGCGAGTCGTAAAGAAGAATTTATTTTCCTATTTTCTTAGTTTCTATCGAATCTTTTTTTCGGGATGTTGAGGATATATAGCCCAGTCCGAAAAAAAGATTCGATAGAAACTAAGAAAATAAACAAATCTATTCATCGAGAAAAAGGAGAGAGAGGGATTCGAACCCTCGATAATTCTTTGTTTCAAACTATACCGGTTTTCAAGACCGGGGCTATCAACCACTCAGCCATCTCTCCAAAAGCTAATATATATATTTTTTTATCTTTATTCCACTGAGTAGACCATGAGTATTTGAATTGATACCCTTTTATCGACCCATAGGAAAGATATTCAATGTGAATTTATTGGTTTAGTTTTCTATCGGTATGTATATAGGTACAAAATCCAGCATGCCTTTTTGTGAAGTAAAAAAACTATCCTCGATCCAAGCCTCAAAAGGGTTGATAATAAACAAAATCAATGAATTCATGATAAAACCCTTCTGCGTTTTTCCATTTACAAATTTTTTTTTCAATGAATATTAAGAAAGGCATCCAGGGGTTGAGGGATCAAATGGTAAAGTTCTTTTGTTGGTAAATTGGAGGATTAGAAACATGACTATTGCTTTCCAATTAGCTGTTTTTGCATTAATTGCTATTTCATTTATTTTATTGATTAGTGTACCTGTTGTATTTGCTTCTCCTGAAGGTTGGTCAAATAACAAAAATGTTCTATTTTCCGGTACATCATTATGGATTGGATTAGTGTTTCTAGTGGGTATTCTTAATTCTCTCATTTCTTGAAGTTCTTTTTATTCTAGATTAAAAATGAAATGACCCCTCCCTCAGAATTCTTTCGGATTGTCAGCCATAAAGGGAATAGATCAGTTCCTAAAAAAAAAAAAGAAAACTATAACACATTACATTCTAAGGGGGAGTAAACTTCTTCTATTGGAAAAATCTTATATCTTATACTTATATGGTGGTACATTGTGAAACTAAAAGAAATAAAATAGAAAAAATGAACTATAAAAATTTGAATTTCATTTGAATATTCTATTCATATTAATATGATATGAATAGAATATTCAAATGAAATACTATAAATCTATTTATACGTCGTCTAGTATTTAATAATATAGAATATCTATCTGTATCTCTATATAGATAAATATAATTTTTTATTAATAGGAACTTACTTTTTTAAGAAAAAAGTAAATCAAAATATTCGATAGAATGATAATTTCAATTCAATTATATAGATATATAGAAAAAAACCATATATAATAATAGAAATGTAATAATAGAAATGGGAATTCTTGATAAAAATGAATAGTAATAGAAAATATTTTATTTGGGAGACAATATCTATTATCTAAATTTCTTTTTCATTATCCCTATATCCCTATATAGAATATCAGGCCCATCTCTGTATAAATAGAATCGCATATCAAGTACAATGAAAACGCGGATATAGTCGAATGGTAAAATTTCTCTTTGCCAAGGAGAAGACGCGGGTTCGATTCCCGCTATCCGCCCTATGTATTTAATAGTCATAGTATGAAAAATGCCATAGAATTTACTGCGTATAATGCCCTTCTTCTTGAAACCTTGTTTTTTTATCAAATTCAAAAAGTTGCGGAGACGGGATTTGAACCCGTAACCTCAAGGTTATGAGCCTTGCGAGCTACCAAGTTGCTCTACTCCGCGATAAAGAAAAGAATTGATAACTAATGAACAAAAACAAAGATGGAATGCGTCCCTTTACCATATCTATATAAATAGAATAAACCATTTATACATAACGGTAAAGGGACCCTCCTATGATCGCTGATAATAAAATGAAAAAAATGAAGATAATTGGAAATCCTTACCAACTGGATCTTGTTGCACCCGGCAAGAAACATGCATGAACCATTTCCCGAAGTATGTGTCCAGATAATCCAAAGTCTCGATAATTAGCTCTCGGTCTTCCGGTCGAAAAACAACGTCGATGAAGACGTATAGGTGCACTATTACGCGGTAGTGATTCTAATTTTCCATGAATTTCCCATTTCTCACTTAACGACGGAACTTTGCTTATTTCTTTTTTTGAGGATCGGCGAATCAAATGATATTTCTGTTCCAATTTTTGTCTCTTCTTTTCCCTCTGAATAACACTTTTCCTTGCCATAATGGTTAATTTGCTATTAGCATCAATGATAGAAGTCGGATCCTAGATGTATAAGTGGCTTCTCTTCCCTATAGAAGGAAATGAGATTCTTGCCAGATATATATAATAAAGAATTCAATTAACCGAATTTGCCCGATGTAGAGGCAATTAAGAAGGCTGCATAAGTAAATATATAACCTACGGAAAAGTGGGCTAGTCCAACCAATCTTGCTTGCACAATGGAAAGAGCCACTGGTTTATCTCTCCATCGAATCAAATTAGCCAAAGGTGTACGTTCATGAGCCCATGCCAAAGTTTCAATCAATTCCTGCCAATATCCGCGCCAAGAAATTAAGAACATAAATCCAGTAGCCCAAACAAGATGTCCAAACAAGAACATCCATGCCCAGACTGATAAACTATTCATACCAAAAGGGTTATATCCATTGATAAGTTGTGAAGAGTTCAACCATAGATAATCTCTTAACCATCCCATCAAATAGGTAGAAGATTCATTAAACTGTGAAATATTACCCTGCCATAGTGTAATGTGTTTCCAATGCCAATAAAAAGTAACCCATCCAATGGTATTTAACATCCAGAAAACTGCCAAATAAAATGCGTCCCAAGCGGAAATATCACAAGTTCCGCCTCGTCCCGGGCCATCACAAGGAAAACTATAACCAAAATCTTTTTTATCAGGCATTAACTTAGAACCACGCGCATCCAAAGCACCTTTTACTAAAATCAAAGTAGTTGTATGTAAACCAAGAGCAATAGCATGATGAACCAAGAAGTCTCCAGGCCCTATTGTTAAGAATAGAGAATTACTATTCTCATTTACAGCGTTTAACCAACCAGGCAACCATATGCTTCGTCCCGCATTGAACGCCGGACTGTTCGTTGAAGATAAAAGTATATCGAACCCATAGGAAGTTTTACCATGAGCAGATTGTATCCATTGGGCAAATATAGGTTCAATCAAAATTTGTTTCTCCGGAGTACCAAAAGCAAGCATGACATCGTTATGGACATAAAGTCCCAGAGTATGGAACCCCAGAAAGAGGCTAGCCCAACTTAAGTGGGATATGATAGCTTCTTTATGGTCTAACATTCTTGCCAAGACATTATCTTGATTCTGCTCTGGATTATAATCTCTAATAAAAAAGATAGCTCCATGAGCAAAAGCCCCTGTCATAATGAAGCCTGCTATATATTGATGATGAGTATATAAGGCAGCTTGAGTAGTAAAGTCTTGCGCTATAAACGCATAAGCAGGTAAAGAGTACATGTGTTGTGCTACCAAGGAAGTAATAACCCCTAAAGAGGCTAGAGCAAGACCTAATTGAAAATGAATTGAATTATTGATTGTATCATAAAGACCCTTATGCCCACGCCCCAATCTACCCCCCGGAGGAGTATGTGCTTCTAAAAGATCTTTAATACTGTGACCAATCCCGAAATTAGTTCTATACATATGGCCAGCAACTAGAAAAATAAACGCAATAGCCAAATGATGGTGTGCAATATCAGTTAACCATAAACTTTGAGTTTGCGGATGAAATCCTCCGAGAAGTGTTAGAATAGCAGTTCCTGCTCCTTGAGGGGTACCAAATATATGATTATTGGAATCTGGGTTTTGAGCATAAAGATTCCACTGACCTGTAAAAAATGGACCTAATCCCTCGGGGTGCGGCAAGATATCTAATAAATTGTTCCATCGAACGGATTCCCCCCTGGACCCCGGAATAGCAACATGAACTAAATGCCCTGTCCAAGCCAAGGAACTTACTCCGAATAGTCCTGACAAATGATGATTGAGGCGGGATTCGGCATTTTTAAACCACGAAACACTCGGTTTCCATTTTGGTTGTAGGTGTAACCAACCTGCTATTAAAGATATAATAGAAAGTATTAATAGAAAAATAGCTCCAGTATAAAGATCCCCATTAGTACGTAAACCGATTGTATACCACCACTGATAAACACCAGAATAGGCTATATTAACAGGACCTAGAGCACCCCCTCGAGTAAAAGCTTCTACAGCTGGTTGACCAAAATGAGGATCCCAAATTGCATGAGCAATAGGTCTTACATGTAAAGGATCCTGTACCCATGTCTCAAAATTACCTTGCCAAGCTACATGAAAGAGATTCCCGGAAGTCCACAGAAAAATGATTGCTAATTGCCCGAAATGAGAAGCAAAAATATTCTGATAAAGACGTTCCTCAGTAATATCATCATGACTTTCGAAGTCATGTGCGGTAGCAATACCAAACCAAATACGACGAGTAGTGGGGTCTTGAGCTAAGCCTTGACTAAAGCTTGGAAATCTTAATGCCATAATGATTTTCAAATCCTCCTAGCTATTATCCTACTGCAATAATTCTTGCTAAGAAGAATGCCCATGTTGTGGCAATTCCACCTAGAAGGTAATGTGTTACTCCTACAGCACGTCCTTGTACAATGCTCAAGGCTCTGGGCTGAGTAGCAGGAGCAACTTTTAATTTATTATGAGCCCAAACAATGGATTCAATAAGTTCTTGCCAATAACCACGCCCGCTGAATAGAAACATTAAACTAAAAGCCCATACAAAATGTGCACCCAAGAAAAAAAGACCATATGCAGATAATGAAGAACCATAAGACTGAATTACCTGGGATGCCTGCGCCCATAAGAAATCACGAAGCCACCCATTAATGGTAATGGAACTCTGCGCAAAATTTCCTCCTGTGATATGAGTTACTATCCCTTGATCACTTATACTACCCCAAACATCTGACTGCATTTTCCAACTGAAATGGAATATAACTACGGAAATTGAATTGTACATCCAAAATAGTCCTAAGAAGACATGATCCCAAGCGGATACTTGGCATGTCCCCCCTCTTCCAGGTCCATCACAAGGGAAACGAAAACCTAGATTTGCTTTATCCGGTATCAATCGTGAACTACGAGCAAATAGAACACCCTTTAAGAGTATCAATACTGTTACATGAATTGTAAATGCATGAATATGATGGACCAAAAAATCCGCAGTTCCTAAAGGAATAGGTAACAAAGCAACTTTACCGCCCACTGCTACTAAATTTTCACCTCCCCAAGTCAAACTGGTACTTGTTGCTGCACCTGGGGCTGTTGTGCCAGGTGCTAAAGCGTGGGTATTTTGTATCCATTGAGCAAAGATCGGCTGTAATTGTATAGCAGTATCTGAAAACATATCTTGAGGGCGCCCTAATGCGCTCATGGTATCATTATGAATATACAAACCAAAACTGTGAAAACCTAAAAAGATACATACCCAGTTAAGATGTGATATGATTGAATCACGATGTCTAAGGACACGATCTAATAGATCGTTGTATCGAATAGTCGGATCATAATCTCTTACCATAAAAATCGCTGCATGCGCAGCAGCACCGACTATGAGAAATCCACCAATCCACATGTGATGTGTAAACAATGACAGTTGTGTACCATAGTCAGTAGCTAGGTATGGATAAGGAGGCATAGAATACATATGGTGAGCTACAACAATGGTCAAAGAGCCTAACATAGCTAGATTAATAGATAATTGAGCATGCCATGACGTTGTTAGAATCTCATATATACCTTTATGACCCTGGCCTGTAAATGGACCTTTATGTGCCTCTAAAATGTCTTTTATATTGTGACCAATACCCCAGTTGGTCCTATACATGTGACCCGCTATCAAGAAAAGAATTGCAATAGCTAAATGATGGTGTATAATATCGGTCAGCCATAAACCTCCAGTTACTGGATCTAATCCTCCACGAAAAGTAAGAAATTCTCCGTATTTTGACCAATTCAAGGTAAAAAATGGGGTTGCTCCCTCGGAAAAACTCGGATAAAGTTGAGCCAAAAGATCCCGATTTAGGATAAATTCATGAGGAAGTGGTATCTCTTTGGGATCTACTGCAGCATTTAGAAATTGGTTAATCGGTAAAGATACATGTATTTGATGTCCTGCCCAAGAAAGAGACCCCAACCCTAGGAGCCCTGTCAAATGGTGATTCAACATAGATTCTACATCTTGGAACCAAGCCAATTTTGGAGCAGCTTTGTGATAATGAAACCAACCAGCAAAAAGCATTAAGGCTGCAAAGACCAATGCACCAATTGCAGTACAATAGAGTTGTAATTCATTAGTTATTCCAGATGCTCTCCAAATCTGAAAAAAACCAGAGGTTATTTGTATTCCTCGGAACCCCCCCCCTACATCACCATTCAATATTTCTTGACCCACTATTGGCCAAACCACCTGAGCACTAGGCCTAATGTGAGTAGGATCACTTAACCATGCCTCATAATTGGAAAAACGAGCACCATGAAAATACATGCCACTCAGCCAAAGAAAGATGATAGAGAGTTGGCCAAAATGCGCACTAAAAACTTTTCGGGAAATCTCCTCTAAATCATTAGTATGGCTATCAAAATCATGAGCGTCAGCATGTAGGTTCCAGATCCAAGTAGTAGTATCTGGTCCCTTAGCTATTGTTCTTGAGAAATGACCAGGTTTTGCCCATTCCTCAAAAGAAGTTTTTATAGGATCCCTATCTACCAAAATTTTAACTTCTGGTTCCGGTGAACGAATAATCATTGAGTCCTCCTCTTTCCAGACAACACATACAAAGAGACCTGCCAACATAAAACAGAATTAGTGAACTTATTAGAGATGTTTCTATTGAGTTTTGTTCTCTCCTATCTCTCATGTATTGGATATCTTAGTAAATTTCATTTCTTTAGTTTTTCACTAGAACAATTATGATCTCGAAGTCAATTCGGGGCAAGTGTTCGAATCTATTATGACATAAGAGTGAGGCGCTCAACGGACCTATTTTAATCTTCTAAGACCTTTTTGGGAACTCTGAATGGAAGTTCAATAATTTTTCGTGCAGCCTAATCAAATGTATTCAGATTTTATTCTAATTCTATTCCTTAGATTTTATTTTTTTTTTTAGATAAAGTATAAGTATGTACTCTATTTCAAATTGAGCAGGCATTAGCATTCATTATTAGGCAATATACCTATATTTTATTTCTTTTTTTGAAGGTCTCTTTTCTTAATTTGATTGAATATTAGTTTAAATAACAGAAAAAAGGAGAGAAAATTATCTACTGTATCCACATCTCGTTTATTTCTATGAAATACTAGACAAAATCGAACAAAATTAGAAGGGATATATTTAAATTATGTGATTGGTCGTTCCTATAGAAATGATTTTTGAATTTGATAGGGACAAGAAACAAGAATTTATAACAATATATATTTATCTATCTATATCTTTATATAGATAGATAAATATATAAGAAAAAAAAGAAACAGAGTGTTCTTATTCAAAACGCCCTGTGATCTTCAACCAATTCTGTGCTGCAATATAATTACCGGGGGTGAGAGCTATAGCTTGTTTCCAATATTCAGCGGCTTGATTAAACCAAGACTCCGCAACTTCTGAGTCTCCCTGCCGAATGGCCTGTTCTCCTCGGTCGAAATAGGTGAGTCAATTCCTTTCCTTAGAACCGTACTTGAGAATTTCCTGACTCATACGGCTCAGTAGTCAATTCTTTTTTTGTTCTATTATCTTGAAGTTAACTAAAAGAAAAAAAGAAATTATTAATATGAGTTTCAAACTTTCATTTTTACTAATAAATAAAGAATTTCAAAGAATTTCATCTTTTTTTTTAGTTTTATCTTTTCTCCTACCTTCAGAAAAGGGAATCAAGCATTGGCATTAACGCCCTAATTCTAATTTTCTGAAAGGTAACTATCTCGATTTTATATATCATATACAAAAATATATGATAGATTCATTTCTATAGAATCTTGGTAAAAGTTTTTTCTTTCTTATCTTATAAGTTCTTATAAGTAAAGAGAAAATACTTTCTATCTTTGGGATTTGATACTACACCGCTGCTCAAAATACCAGGGGATCCTTTTTATTACATAAGTGGATTCCTGACTTCTTTATTTATCATGAGATAAGGAAGCAGTTTTTATTATATCGATTGAAAACCGTGTTAATTGATCCTTACGATGCTTCCTTTATCAATTAGATCTTTTATCCATAGAAAAAGAGGGTATCTAGACATATCGATTTCTTCATATTTTTACTTCTATGAAGTTTCTTTGCTACAGCTGATAAAAATCGTTGTTTTGAACGATATATATATGTAGAAAGCCTTTCTTATTTATAATTATTTATATTTCTATATTTCTTATATTAAAATTTGTGGATTTGCTTGTTCTTTTCTTTTTTCTTTCTATAGTGGAGATAGTCGCACGTAATGACAGATCACGGCCATATTATTAAAAGCTTGGGGTAAAAATGGGTTTCGTTCGAGCGCCCGAAAATAATATTCCAAAGCTTTAGTATGTTCTCCGTTACTTGTGTGAATAAGGCCTATGTTATAAAGTATATAACTTCGATCATAGGGATCAATTTCCAGTCGCATAGCCTCATAATAATTCTGTAAAGCTTCTGCATAATTTCCTTCAGATTGAGCTGACATCCGTTACGGTCGTCATTCGGTTCAAAGAATCTCCGCTCCAGAACTGTACGTGAGATTTTCATCTCATACGGCTCCCCCCTTATGTGTGTAATGAGAAAAATCCATCAAATCAAAAAATATTCCAGTATTCTCATTCTCAACTGAACAGAGCTAGTGTTTTTACAATAAATCTCTAGCCAACCTTCCTGTCAAAAATTATTTCTTAACATTAAGTATGTAGGTACTTGATAAAAAAAAATAAGAACTTCAACAATTTCTTTGTCCTCTACGCTGCTTAATTTCCTGGAATTAGTCACCTCAATAATCTTCGATGGTTCTATGGGTATCCAAAATATGAACGAGATGGATATTTATTGTCCCAACCATTCCTGTTAGTCCCAATCTCGATAAGCCATGGATATAGATAGATACAAAGTTTTCGTGTCCTTGATTCCCAAGCGTAGTGCTTCTTTCCCAATGTTGCCTATCAGTACTAGTAATTTGGGGTTGACCTAACCCCATAAGTATAGGTATAACCTTTCGCTTAATACTAGAAACCTAAAATTCAAGCATATAAGGCTTCATTAATCGAGGATACACGACAGAAGGAATTAATCCTTTTATTTACAAATTTCACCTTCAACACGCGTGGGGTTTTTCCATTCCATTTTTTTTTGACCGAAATCGGTCAAAAAAAATGGAATCAAATCACACCATCTCTGTAATAAGTGAATGCCCTTTTTTCTCCTGAAGTTGTCGGAATTATTCGTAATAAGATATTGGCTACAATTGAAAAGGTCTTATCTATAAAATTTTCATTTATCCGAGATCTAGGCATAGGTAGAAATCCATTCTATAATTTAATTAATCATGGTGTGAGAAATCAATCCCACAAATAAAGGAATTGTATAATTATAATACAGTGCGAAATAACGTAAAAATGAACTCATCAATCAAATTTGTTTATCCTAAGACCTTGTAGGAGGTTTTTTTTTAATTTTACTTTGTATTTTTATAGTTTGAATAGGTTTTATGCATTTATGAAAAATAGGATTGATTCACTATTCAACATTCAACCGGTTTCTGGGCATCATTATATAGGAGAGATGGCCGAGTGGTTCAAGGCGTAGCATTGGAACTGCTATGTAGGCTTTTTGTTTACCGGGGGTTCGAATCCCTCTCTTTCCGAATCTTTACCAAATTCATCAATATTACTCATCCCAATGCATACCATTATTTCATATTTCAAATTTGTTTGTTGATATGGACAACTTTATATTCCTCATTTTTCGGTAATACAAAAAATAGTGGATAACGGGTGGGCAAGGAATAAAAATTTTCGCATATCCATGTCTATGATATATGAATAGCAGAAAATCCTTGTAAAAAAAACTCTTGTTATTTTAGTTAAGTTTAAGTTTGACGAGAATAATATTCTACAACCAGTAATTCATTTATTTTCAAACCAACCCATTTATTATCTATTATTTGATTAATTAAACCTTTATATTGGAAAGGGTGAACAGTCAAATGATTTGGCAATTTCTCATGGGGGGCTGAATCAAAATAATTTTGAATAAGAGTTTTAGATTTTTGTTCATCCTTTGCTGTAATAATATCTTGAGGTTTACAACGATAACTTGGTATATCCACTATACGACCATTAACTAAAACATGTCTATGGTTTATAAATTGGCGGGCTTGAGGAATAGTCGCAGCCATACCCAATCGAAAAAGTATGTTATCCAAGCGCATTTCAAGTAGTTGTAATAAAACCTGACCAGTTGATCCTTTAGCTTTTCCGGAGATACGAACGTATTTAAGCAATTGTCGTTCTGTAAGACCATAATGAAAACGCAATTTTTGTTTTTCTTCTAAACGAATACGATATTGAGATTTTTTACTGAAGCGCAATTGATTTCGAAATTCGTTTTTGACTGTTGGCCTTTTACTAGTAAGTCCTGGTAAATATCCTAGACGACGTATTTTTTTGAAACGAGGTCCTCTGTAACGTGACATAAAAACTCCTTTTTTAAAATGAAAAATCTTATAAATCGAAATGAAAACTAAACGAAATGAAAAATATTATAGAATTCTAAATGAAGCGAAATCTACTAAAGTTTTATAGTACAAAGAAGAATTAGATGAATTTTATCAATATCCGAATTTATTGTATATAAAAGAATACAAAAAAGTAGGTTAATTTCTTGATTTCTTCCGCAGAGATCGAACTCTCCCAATTTTTTATTTCTAAAAAAGATATTATCAATTATGTAAAAAACAAATAGAGAAAAGCCGGTTATCGGATTCGAACCGATGACCATCGCATTACAAATGCGATGCTCTAACCTCTGAGCTAAACCGGCTAATGTAAACGAAATATACATATGCAGAAGAATTGAATGGGATCTTAGTTATCAATTTTTAGTTATTTATAACAAAATTCAAATTAATACAAACATCAAAAATAGAGAAAGAAAATATAGAAAATCAAACCCAATTTTTATTATTTCTATTATTTATTTTATCTGATAACATAAAGTGCAAGATAATAATTAATATTATATTAATATAATTTATTTAATATAATTTATTTCGATCTACTATTCTAGATATATATTATTAAATTGATTTCTTTCAAAAAGATTATTTATTAGTACTTAAAGTAAATTTGAATAAATATAAATTTTAGTAAATATTTATTAAGGAATTCCATATTTCTAAGTAAATGTCTAATTCTATATTATATTCAATTAAAAGAATGGTTTTTTTTAGCCACTAGATTCGTTTTAGTTATATAAATTGTATATGAATAAATGGATTGTTTATTTTCTTTTTTTTTTTAAGCAAAAACAAAAAAAAAAAAAGAATCGACCATTCGAGTATTCTAAATTGTATGAAAAAAGAAGATAAGTAGGTACATAGAAGATAAGTAGATATGTGGTCTATATCTGTGTATATTGAATTGTTAATATATAGATATTAGAATTAGTTCTGATTCAAACAAATAAAGGTATCCAATATAGATGAAATAAAATCTATAAAATTGGAGAAAGGGGTTTTTAATATTTAATAAAATAATATGTATTTAATGAATTCAAAAGTTCCCGCATAATTCTCATAATAGAAATGAAAAAAAAAGCATTCTATTATAATCAGATTCAAATAAAAAAAAAGATGGGGATATGGCGAAATTGGTAGACGCTACGGACTTAATTGGATTGAGTTTTGGTATGGAAACTTACCAAGTAATAATTTTCAAATTCAGAGAAACCCTGGAATTCACAATGGGCAATCCTGAGCCAAATCCTGTTTTCTGAAAACAAATAAAAATTCAGAAAGTGATAATAAAAAAGGGATAGGTGCAGAGACTCTATGGAAGCTGTTCTAACAAACGAAATTGACGACTTTTTTTATTGCATTAGTAAAAGAATCCTTTCACCAAAATTACAGGAATGGATCAAAGATAAACATTTAGAAACATATATATATACTGAAATACTCTTTCAATTTGTTACTTTTTATTTTATTATTGAAGATCTATTTGTGATAAAAATATTCACAAATGAAAAATGTGAATCAAATCAATTCGAAGTTGAAGAAAAGATGGAATATTTATTGATGAAATTATTCACTTCATCATAATCGGCTAAAACCCTTGAAGAACTGATAAATCAGATGAGAATAAAGATAGAGTCCTATTCTACATGTCAATACCGACAACAATGAAATTGAAAGTAAGAGGAAAATCCGTCGACTTAAGAAATCATGAGGGTTCAAGTCCCTCTATCCCCAAAAATACTTTTTCATTTTCTAATTTTTTTCCTATATCCTCTCTATCTTGAAGTCCTTATTTATGTGTTTTATTCGATTTATTATTTCCCAACGAAATTGGAATTTTTATTTTCATCAATTTCCTATCTATCATAATTTTCTTATCTATCATAATGACAAGGGACGAGTTTTGGAATAGATATAAATATATATGTGAAACACATAGAATTTTTTTTAATCAGAAATGTATAAATTAATATCTTATTTTTTAGCAAGGAATTTTCATATGCGTAATTAACGATTAACAATAAAAAATAATTATTACTGCGGAAACTCACTTACAAACTTTTTTTTTACTTAGTTGATATAGATTCATTAACATAGATTTTAAAAATCTTTTAAAATCAAAGTATTAAGCTTCAAGAATGGTCGGGATAGCTCAGTTGGTAGAGCAGAGGACTGAAAATCCTCGTGTCACCAGTTCAAATCTGGTTCCTGACACAAGATTCATTTGTATGAGTATCTATCCCCCATATTCATTTTAATGAATATGGGGGATAGATACTCATACAAATTTGTGTTCTTCTAGATTCTGATACATAACAAATTTCTTTGATCTATTTAGGTATCTGTAGATATACTTTTCCTAGATGATTAAAGAATAGATGCAATTTTTTATTAGGTATATTCGCTTATCTATAGTATCTATATATATATAGATATAGATATATAGATAATGAATTCTTTATCTATTTTTTTTCCTTTTTTTTCTGCGATACAAAAAAAGGTTTCTATTTCCATAATATTCGAGTGGTTTAATTAGTTGGTTAAAAGACCTAAAAGTCGAAGTTCTGGGGTGGAGTGAGAATATTAAGAATTCATCTGAGAAGGATTACCAAATAGAATCGAGCCCTTTTCTTTGTGTTTTTTTTTTCGTGGCCGTATAATTGATGGTGATGTGCACGTTATATAGTTTATTATAAAGATAAAGAATTAGTTTATTATAAAGATAAAGAATTTTTGCAGTTCATCCTATTTCTTTTATTGGCTTGGCTGATAAGAACTCAGTATTGTTTTTGTTTTAGAATCTTAGAAACTCCTATCCATCCTATTTTAAACCCTTAATTATTCATTCTATTATTTCTGAATTTTGTGATTTCTCACATAATAATATCTGAATGCAACTTCCATTACTCTGCCTGATTTAATGTCAATCAATTATTTTGTCTGATCTATAACAGAATGTACTTATATTCTTTGACTGGGGTTGCAGAAGGTTTGGATTAGTTTATATTTTTATCATTTAGTGAGCATCTTGTATTTCATTAAAATTTGGAGCAATATAATCTTTACGCAAAGGCCATCCTATCCAATTTTCGGGCATTAAAATACGTCTTAGACGCGGATGACTATCATAAGAGATTCCCAACATATCATAAGATTCCTTTTCTTGAAAATCCGCACTTTTCCAAACCCAAAAAATCGAAGGAATTCTGGGATTTTTTCTTGATACAAATATTTTATGCATACCTCTTCGGGTTGATTTATACCATACTCTATTCTTGTAAAATGATATACACTAGCTAAGAGTCCTCCGGGTGCTACATCATAGGCACATTGAGAACGTAGATAATTGTAACCATATACATATAAAATGACAGCAATGGAATGCCAATCCTCGGGCTTTATTTGTAAAGTCTCTATTTCCTAGGTAATCGAAACCCAAGGATCTATGAATTAGTCCATGTTTGACTAGCCAAGAAGACAAACGACCTTGCATTTTTTGCTTCTCCTAAATTTTTTTTATGAGTTTGGTATTAGTATTTTCTATTACGATGAAATTTTTAAAATACGATGAAATTTTTAAAAAGGAATTGCTTTTTATTATTGTACTTTAAAAAAAATGTGTCAGACGATATCTCTGAAGTAGATGGCGGTTGATAGAAAAATTCTTGACCATAATTGTCAGTATAAGTACTGTATCCAACATGAAACTTATGGTTGGTAGTAAAACATCTATTCTCTCGTTGAAAACTCATTGGATCTTCATATATTTCTCGAGATATTTTCTTACGAAGTTTTGTTATAGCATCTATAATGGCCTCCGGTTTAGGTGGACAGCCCGGCAAATAGTACATCTACAGGAATTAGCTTATCTACGCCTCGAACAGTACTATAAGAATCGGTACTAAACATCCCCCCCCGTAATTGTACAGGCTCCCATAGCAATAACATATTTAGGTTCGGGCATTTGTTCATATAATCGAACTAAAGAAGGGGCCATTTTTCATAGTTACAGTGCCCGCTGTTAAAATTAGGTCCGCCTGCCTAGGACTCGATCGTGGTACTAGTCCATAACGATCAAAATCGAATCGTGATCCTATTAATGAAGCAAATTCAATGAAGCAACAACTCGTACCATAAAGAAGCGGCCATAAACTGGATAATCTTGACCAATTTGAAAAATCATTTAATGTCGTTGAAATAACTGATTTTGGGTTTGTTTGATCAAGTAAGGGAAACTCAATGGAATTCATAATTGTCTCAATATTTTTTTTTCTAATTGTCTAAATAGTCAAGAATTAAGACCATTCTAATGCCCCCTTTCGCCATGCATAAACTGAACCAACAATTAGGATAAGCACGAATAAGAAAGCTTCTAAAAATACGGATACCCCTAATACATCGAAACTCTTGCCCATGGATAAAGAAAAACCGTTTTCAACATCAAAAACAACAAAAAATGAGAGCAAACATATAATAACGGATTCGAAATTGTAACCAAGCATCGCCTATTGGTTCTATTCCGGATTCATAACTAGAAAGTTTTTCCGGTCCCTTGCTAATGGGGGCTAAAATTCCAGAAATTAGAAATGCCAAAATAGGAATCAAACCTTGATATTATTAGAAATGCCCAAAAAATATCATATTCGTAAAGAAGAAACATAAAAGTACTCCTCTGAATGTAGAAAATATACCAAATTCATTTTCATTTTTAGTCTAAAGTCTCCATTTTTTTAGACTAGCTGAATATACTAATATTAATATTATTCTATCGAATATGAATATGTTCGAATAGAAAGTTACAAATTGTTTTTTTTTTAGTAATAGTCTTAGTAATGAGATCTATTCGATCCAAAATAGTATTAATATTATTAGTATCTGTAGGAATATTAGGGCTATACGGACTCGAACCGTAGACCTTCTCGGTAAAACAGATCAAACTAATTATTATCTAAATGATTTAAATTGTTTTCAAAACCCAACATGCATTTTTTTTTGCATTGAGCTTTTTCATTAACTGATAAAAATATTAGTTAGTCCACCATCTTTTTTTTTTTTTACAGTAAAGAATAAAGAGATGATTCCCTATGCTCTTCTTTTTTATTTGTATAACAATCAAAGAGCACTACCAAAGTGTTTCAAAGAAGGATTATCTTGACGTAGGTCTGCTTCTGGCCTAGATCAACTTAAGTTAAATGGACTCTTTATCCACCTACTAAAATTAAAAATAGAAGATAAGAAATGACACTTCATACACCTTAAAGTTCATAAAATAGGAAGAAAAGATAATCTTTTTTAGGTCCCTATACCCTTTATGTTTAGCATTGACGAGAAATGGGTATTCACCTTATCAATATCTCAAATCAATTATGGATTCGATTTTATGGCTAAACCCTTTGTCAGGCTAGTGTTCTCTTGTTTTGTTCCTTAAAATGGAGTAAGACACCGATTTCTTACTATAAGATAAACTTTTTTTAATTACAAGATGAACTCCTCTGAAAAAAAGCATTGGCGCTCGTGTAAACGAGGTGCTCTACCTAACTGAGCTACAGCCCTTGTGTTTTTGATACATATTTTATCATAGTATGAAGATAATTGCTTGTCAAGATGAATATTACATGATCGAATCCCTTGAACGGGGGTTGGTATTGCTTATCAGTAATTTTACATTATAATCAATTAATCTGATAGATGGGGTACTCTTCTTTTTTTTTTTTTGAGGAGGAGTCCTAAATTACCTACTTAACTCAGTGGTTAGAGTATTGCTTTCATACGGCGGGGAGTCATTGGTTCAAATCCAATAGTAGGTAAGGTATAGTTATAACTTATTAGATACCTTTGACTGTGGTATCTAATAAGCTTTTCTACTTACTTTTTTCTTCTGACTGTTTCTTTTTTCTTTTTATTGTTTTCGGATATTGGGGACGCATCAATTTCAACTTGTTATGAAATAACATTGATAGCCTCTACTCGTGTTCTAGCTCGTCTAAGAGCTAGATTTGCCTCAATTGTTTGTCTCTTGCCTTCAGCCTTATTCAAATTAGTTTCTGCTATTTCAAGAGTTTGCTGTGCTTCTTGTGGATCAATGTCACTACCCTTTTCCGCATCATTTTACTAAAACAGTTATCTCATTATTATTTATTCTAGCAAACCCCCCCATCAGAGCCATTGTTAACCATTGGTCTTTAAGACGTATTCTCAAAATACCTATATCGACAGCTGAGGCAATAGGCGCATGATTAGGTAATACTCCAATTTGTCCGCTATTAGTAGGTAAAATGATTTCCTTCACTTCTGAATCCCAAACAATTCGATTGGGGGTCAATACACAAAGATTTAAAGTCATTTCTTCAAATTGCTCTCCGTTTCTAAGTTCGTAGCCTTCGCAGTAGCTTCATCGATATTACCTACCAAATAAAAGGCTTGTTCAGGAAGACCGTCTAATTCTCCAGAAAGAATCAAATTAAACCCTCTAATTGTTTCTACTAGACCAACATATTTTCCAGCCGAACCGGTAAAACTTCTGCTACGAAAAAAGGTTGTGATAAGAAACGCTCAATTTTTTCGTGCTCTTGCTACGGTTAAGCGATCTTCTTCGGATAATTCGTCCAAGCCAAGGATAGCTATAATGTCTTGAAGTTCTTTGTAACGTTGTAAAGTTTGTTTAACTCGTTGCGCAGTCTCATAATGTTCTTCACCAACGATTCGAGGTTGGAGCATAGTTGAGGTTGAATCTAAAGGATCTACTGCTGGATAGATACCTTTGGCGGCTAATCCTCTTGATAGTACAGTAGTAGCATCTAAATGTGCAAATGTCGTAGCAGGAGCAGGGGTCAGTTAAATCGTCGGCAGGTACATAAACTGCTTGAATAGAAGTTATGGACCCTTCTTTGGTAGAAGTGATTCTTTCTTGTAAAGAACCCATTTCAGTACTAAGAGTGGGTTGATAACCCACAGCAGAGGGCATTCGACCCAATAAGGCAGATACTTCAGATCCTGCTTGAACGAAGCGGAAGATATTGTCGATAAATAGAAGTACATCTTGCTCATTGACATCTCGAAAATATTCCGCCATAGTTAGGGCAGTTAAACCAACTCTCATACGAGCTCCGGGTGGTTCATTCATTTGACCATATACTAAAGCTACTTTGGATTCTGCAATATTTTGTTCAATTAATTACTCCAGATTCTTTCATTTCCATATAAAGATCATTTCCCTCGCGAGTACGCTCACCTACTCCGCCAAATACAGATACACCTCCATGAGCTTTGGCAATGTTATGATCAATTCATAATAAGTACTGTTTTACCCACTCCAGCTCCACCGAAAAGTCCTATTTTTCCTCCACGACGATAAGGAGCTAAAAGATCTACTACTTTTATTCCTGTTTCAAAAATAGATAATTTTGTATCTAATTGTATAAAGGTAGGCGCAGATCTATGAATGGGAGATGTTGTACGAGTATCTACAGGACCTAAATTATCAATCGGCTCTCCGAAGCACGTTGAAAATTCGTCCTAGAGTTGCTCCGCCTACTGGAACACTTAGGGGAGTTCCTGTGTCAATAACTTGCATTCCTCTCATTAGACCATCTGTAGCACTCATAGCTACAGCCCTAACTCGATTATTTCCTAATAATTGTTGTACTCACAAGTCACATTAATTTGTTGACCAACAGTATCTCGACCCTTAACTACCAGAGCATTGTAAATAATAGGCATCTTCCCCGGGGGAAAGGCTACATCTAGTACCGGACCAATTATTTGGTCAATATGTCCCAGATTTTTTTTTTCAATCGAAGAAACTTCAGGACCGGAAGTAGGAGGATTTATTCGCATATCAAAAGCCAATTTTTTTTTCCGAAAAAGTTTTTAAATCAAAAAGAAAATGTTCGATAAGAAAGCAAGTTGATCGGTTAATTCAAAAAGAAATAAGAAATGGGAGTTAGTACTCCATTTTTTTGGTACTATTCCATCAATCCTCTTTAAACTGTTTACTTACTTATTCAAATTCAATTATTGAATTCTTAAGCTTACTGCAGTTATTTTGAAAATTTCAATTGGATAAAATCTTTCGAAAGTCTTTTCTTTTTTTCTATCATTCTAGAAAATATCATCTATATTCTGTATGGAATTCGAACCTGTACCTTAATTTAGAATTCATTTTTTTTATCATTGGCTTTCGTATTTCCTCAGTAGACAATTTTTTAGACTTACCCTCTGTTTCCCTATTTTTTGACCTCTTTTTTTATTTTCCGGGGAGAAAGCTGCCTATTTTTACATCTAGGATTTACATAGACAACATATATCACTGTCAAGATTAAGAATAAATTATTATTATTATTTAGATTAGATCTTTCGATTTCAAAATTAAAAAATAAGATCAAATTGAAAAAAAAAAAAAGATTGGGTTGCGCCATACATAGAAAAGAGTATACAATAATGATGTATTTGACAAATCAAATACCATCGTTTAATTTAATAATAACATAACGAACCTTTGGGATTAATTGATAATAGTAGTTGATTTTTGTAAAAGATTTCATTAACTCCTAAGTCATATCGAGTAGACCTTATTGTTTCAAGAATTCTTAATTCAAGAGTTGTAGGGAGGATTTATGTCACCACAAACAGAGACTAAAGCAAGTGTTGGGTTCAAAGCTGGTGTTAAAGATTATAAATTGAATTATTATACTCCTGAGTATGAAACCAAAGATACTGATATCTTGGCAGCATTTCGAGTAACTCCTCAACCTGGAGTTCCACCTGAAGAAGCAGGTGCTGCGGTAGCCGCCGAATCTTCTCTGGTACATGGACAACTGTGTGGACCGATGGGCTTACCAGTCCCTTGATCGTTACAAAGGACGATGCTATCACATCGAACCTGTTGCTGGGGAAGAAAATCAATATATTGCATACGTAGCTTATCCTTTAGACCTTTTTGAAGAAGGTTCTGTTACTAACATGTTTACTTCTATTGTCGGTAATGTATTTGGGTTCAAGGCACTGCGTGCTCTACGTCTGGAGGATTTGCGAATCCCAACCGCTTATATTAAAACTTTCCAAGGTCGCCTCACGGCCATCCAGGTTTGAGAGAGATAAATTGAACAAGTATGGTCGTCCCCCTATTAGGATGTACTATTAAACTAAATTGGGGTTATCCGCTAAGAATTATGGTAGAGCTGTTTATGAATGTCTTCGTGGGGGACTTGATTTTACCAAAGATGATGAAAATGTGAATTCCCAACCATTTATGCGTTGGAGAGACCGTTTCTTATTTTGTGCTGAAGCGATTTTTAAATCACAGGCTGAAACAGGTGAAATCAAAGGGCATTACTTGAATGCAACTGCGGGTACATGCGAAGAAATGATGAAAAGAGCTGTATTTGCCAGAGAATTAGGCGTTCCTATCGTAATGCATGATTATTAACAGGGGGATTCACTGCAAATACTAGCTTGGCTCATTATTGCCGAGATAATGGTCTACTTCTTCATATACATCGTGCAATGCATGCAGTTATCGACAGACCAAAAGAATCATGGTATGCACTTTCGTGTATTAGCTAAAGCATTTACGTTTGTCTGGTGGAGATCATGTTCACTCCGGTACCGTAGTAGGTAACTTGAAGGGGAAAGAGATATCACTTTAGGTTTTGTTGACTTACTGCGTGATGATTTTGTTGAAAAAGATCGAAGTCGTGGTATTTATTTCACTCAGGATTGGGTTTCTCTACCAGGTGTTCTGCCTGTTGCTTCGGGAGGTATTCACGTTTGGCATATGCCTGCTCTGACCGAAATCTTTGAGATGATTCCGTACTTCAATTTGGCGGAGGAACTTTAGGACACCCTTGGGGAAATGCACCAGGTGCTGTAGCTAATCGAGTAGCTCTTGAAGCCTGTGTGAAGGCTCGAAATGAAGGACGTGATCTTGCTCGTGAAGGTAATGAAATTATCCGTGAGGCTAGCAAATGGAGTCCTGAATTAGCTGCTGCTTGCGAAGTATGGAAGGAGATCAAATTGAATTCGAAGCAATGGATACTATTTGAATTCGAAGCAATGGATACTTTGGATTAATTGCAATTAAACTCGGCACAATCTTTTCCTAAAAGAAGGATTGAGCCGAATACAAAGATACTTAATTATTAAACAGATTTCTATCTTTCGTATTGGAATAGAAGCATAGTAAGTAGACGATATTTTACGAAAAAAGTGATTACAATTTATAAGGGAAACTGGCTATTGCCTTTTTCGATGTGAATTTCACATAATAGGGAAGTTGTTTCCATTTCTATATGAATTTGTATTTTCCTATTGATTTCTATATTTCTATAATTTTATACGTTTTTTTAGTTTAGAATATCATTTTAGAATAAAAAAGATATAATATATTTAAATAATTTTTCTTATAAGTAATTCTAACATAATACTAATAATCGAATTAATAAGATTGAAAATCTTTATTAATTCGATTGTATTTATTCGATTGTATTTTTTTTTCAATACTAATATTGACAACACTGTATCAATAAATATAATCCGATCGTGAATAAATTGATCACCTTACTTACGTTAAATAGGCGTTATTACTTCATCAAATGGTAGGTTCATTGGTTTTCTTTCTGCGAGACAAACAAGAAAAACTTTGTTAATGAATAAGTAAGTGAATTGAAAGGTAAACACGAATATATATACGAAAATATTAGATCTATATATACCAATATATATATAGTCTTATATATATAATAATAATGGATAACTCTAACATAGTATTTCAAGAACATAGTATTTAAATAGGTGGTATATCTTTTTTTAGTTTTTTAGACAATTCAATTTTGTAATTTTATTTTTTTGATTGCGATTGGGTATAAATATCCACCTTATTTTTAAATTGTAATGGGGTTGCTAACTCAAGTGGTAGAGTACTCGGCTTTTAAGAGCGACTCTATTTTTTACGCATTTCTATGAAGCAATGGTTCGTCGATACTATCGGTAGAGCTTGTAAAACCACGACTGATCCAGAAAGGAATGACTGGAAAAAGTAGCATGTCGTATCAATGAAGAATTCTAAAAATATTTCATTCTTTTAGGATCCAGCTCAAATTTTTGTTTGAATTTTTGGCTCGTAACAAAAAAAATTCGTTGGGTTTGATTAATAAAGGGATAGAACTTGGTGGTTCTAATTCTAATAGGGAAACAAAAAGCATCGAGCTTTCATTTATTTTTATTTGGATCATTACCCCATCTAATTGTACGTTAAAAATAGGTTAGTGCTTGATGTGGGAAAAGCTTTTCTGGTGAATGGTTTATTTTTGTTATGAGTCCTAACTATATAGCTATTTTTCCATTATCTTTTGGTATTTTGGGGTAGCGATAAATGTGTAAAAGAAAGAGTATATTGATAAAGATATTTTTTCCAAAATCAAAAGAGCGATTAGGTAAAAAAAAATAAAGGATTCTTAATTAGCTCGTTATCCTAGAACAAAAAATTAGGCAAAAAATCGATTAGAGAGAGTCCGTTAATGGGTTTTACTTCTCTAGGTATATATTTATACCTATAATTTTCTGTTTTGACCATATCGCACTATGTATCATTTGATAATCCAATGATTCTCTGATTCTTTGTTTGACCAAATAGACTTTTTTTTTTTTAATGGAGCAATATCAAGCATATTTAGAACTCCGTAGATCTCGATACCAGGACATCCTATACCCACTTTTTTTTCGGGAATCTATTTATGGACTAGCTTATGCTCATGAGTCCCTTTTTTATAGAAAATGTCGATTATAACAATAAATTTAGTTTACTAATTGTAAAACGTTTAAGTACTCGAATGTATCAACAGACTCATTTCATTCTTTTTGTTAATGATTCTAAAAAAAATACTTTTGTGGGTTATAATTATCATTTTTTTTCTCAAATAATATTAGAAGGTTTTGGTATCGTCGTGGAGATTCTATTTTCTCTACAATTATTTAGCTCTTCCTTAAGGGGATAGAAATCGTAAAATCTTATAAAAATTTTCAATCAATTCATTCGATCTTTCCCTTTTTCGAAGATCAACTGATATATTTAAATCATAAGTCAGATATACGAATACCCTATCCTATCCATCTGAAATCTTGGTTCAAATCCTGCGATATTCGATAAAAGATGTCTCTTTCTTTCATTTAATAAGGTTGTTTTTTTATTACTATTATAATTGGAATAGTCTTTTTCCTCCAAAAAAATGGATTTTTACTTTTTTTTCAAAAGGAATCGAAGAATTTTCTTGTTCCTATATAATTTATATGTATGGGAATATGAATCTATCTTTCTTTTTCTACGTAACAAATCCTCTCAGTTACAGTTAAAACATTTTCGCGTTTTTTTTGAGCGAATTTTTTCTATGAAAAAATAAAACATCTTGTAGAAGTATCTACTAAGAATTGTTCATATACTTTCTTCTTCTTTAAGGATACTTTCATCCATTATGTTAGATATCAAGGAAAATCAATTCTGGTTTTAAAGAATACTCCTTTTTTGATAAATAAATGGAAATACTATTTTATATATTTATGGCAATGTCATTTTGATATTTGGGCTGGACTAGAAACGATCTATATAAACGAATTATCTCAGATTCATTTCACTTTTTAGGCTATTTTTAAGTATTCCACTAAATCTTTCAGTAGTACGAAGTCAATGTTGCAAAATTCATTTCTTATTAAAATTGTTATAAAAAAACTTGATACAATAGTTCCCATTATTCCTCTAATGAGATCATTGGCTAAAACAAAATTTTGTAATGTAATGGGTCATCCTATTAGTAAGCCGGTTTGGGCCAATTTATCTGATTTTGATATTATTGACCGGTTTTTGCGCATATGCAGAAATTTTTCTCATTATTACAATGGATCTGCAAAAAAAAAGAGTTTTCTATCAAATAAAATATATACTTCGGTTTTCTTGTATAAAAACTTTGGCTCGTAAGCATTAAAAGTACTGTGCGCATTTATTTGAAAAATTAAGTCAGAAAAATTATTGCAAGAATTTTTTACAGAAGAAGATCTTTTTTTCTTTGATTTTTCCAAGAACTTCTTTTACTTTGCGTAGGTTTTATAGAGGTCGTATTTGGTATTTGGATATTCTTTTAAGAAACGATTTCGTCAATTATTTATAATTGAAAATAGGTTATGTTATTTTTTAAATCGGTGTAAATTGATTAAACGAACTTCCTTCTTTTTTATTCAATGAGGATAAAAAATCATTTTTTTAGTCTTCTATATCTATATATAGGATTTTGAAATGCTCATGTAGTCAGGAGTCAAGATTCGGGGTTAATGAATTAAATATTATATTTCACTTTCTTAGAGTCTTTTGCTAGGCAAGTAATTAAGGTTTAGATGTATACATAGGGAAAGCCGTGTGCAATGAAAACTGCAAAACACGGCTTGGGGAGGGATTTTTTCTTGTTTTATTCTATTGTTGAATTTTATTCAAGAATAAATTATCTACTTCATCCGACTAGTTCGGGATCAAGTCCCGGGCAACTCATTTTTGTAGATCGATGTTGTATTATATCTATATTTCTATTCTCTATTTCTATAAATAGAATGATATATAGAAAATAAACTTTTTTTATGAATCAATGAAATGGGATAAACAATGGTAAATTCGGATAAACCGAAATGAAATAAGAACATACTAATGATAAGAACATACTATGGATATTAGTATTGGTTGACACTGGTATATAAGTCATGTTATACTGTTGAATAACAAGTCCTCAAATTCTCGCATTATAGAGAATTTTTGTGCTTGGGAGTCCCTAATGATTAATTGAACCAAGATTTTACCATGACTGCAAATTTTAGAGAGACGCGAGAGCGAAAGCCTATGGGGTCGCTTCTGTAATTGGATAACCAGCACCGAAAATCGTCTTTACATTGGATGGTTTGGTGTTTTGATGATTCCTACTTTATTGACTGCAACTTCTGTATTTATTATCGCTTTTATCGCTGCCCCTCCAGTAGATATTGATGGTATTCGTGAGCCTGTTTCTGGATCTCTACTTTATGGAAACAATATCATTTCTGGTGCGATTATTCCTACTTCTGCGGCTATAGGTTTGCATTTTTATCCGATCTGGGAAGCAGCTTCTGTTGATGAGTGGTTATACAACGGCGGTCCTTATGAACTAATTGTTCTACACTTCTTACTTGGTGTAGCTTGCTACATGGGTCGTGAGTGGGAACTTAGTTTTCGTCTGGGTATGCGTCCTTGGATTGCTGTTGCATATTCAGCTCCTGTTGCAGCCGCTACTGCTGTTTTCTTGATCTATCCTATTGGTCAAGGAAGCTTTTCGGATGGTATGCCTCTAGGAATTTCAGGTACTTTCAATTTTATGATTGTATTTCAGGCTGAGCATAATATTCTTATGCATCCATTTCACATGTTAGGTGTAGCTGGTGTATTCGGCGGCTCCCTATTCAGTGCTATGCATGGTTCCTTGGTAACTTCTAGTTTGATCAGGGAAACCACAGAAAATGAATCCGCTAATGAAGGTTACAGATTTGGTCAAGAGGAAGAAACTTATAATATTGTAGCTGCTCATGGTTATTTTGGCCGATTAATCTTCCAATATGCAAGTTTCAACAATTCTCGTTCTTTACATTTCTTCCTAGCTGCTTGGCCTGTAGTAGGTATTTGGTTTACCGCTTTAGGTATCAGCACTATGGCTTTTCAACTTAAATGGTTTTAATTTCAACCATATCCGTAGTTGATAGTCAAGGTCGTGTAATAAATACCTGGGCTGATATTATTAACCGAGCTAACCTTGGTATGGAAGTAATGCTATGAACGTAATGCTCATAATTTCCCTCTAGATCTAGCTGCGATGGAAGCTCCATCTGTTAATGGATAAAATTTTGATCTTAATTTAAAGTAGACGAGTTTTTGTTTTAAAAATAAAGGAGCAATATCAACTTTGTTAATATTGCTCCTTTATATTGGATATTGGATTAGTAATCTTTTTTTTTAGATTTCTATAGATTTATACATACGTTTTTGATTGATTTAATGATTCCTTATCTTTTTTTTTTTCCTTTGTTAGAAAAAAAAAGGATAATGAAAAGGTAGAATTTGAGATATAGATCATTTTTACTATAAGGGCGGATGTAGCCAAGTGGATCAAGGCAGTGGATTGTGAATCCACCATGCGCGGGTTCAATTCCCGTCGTTCGCCCATATCTATATATAGATAGATATAGATATTGTTAGGTTTTCAAGTATAAATCTGAAATAAAGAAAAATGGCTACTTCTAAAACTTATAAGTACGAATTCTTCAAAATAATAATTATTACAAAAGATATATTTTTGAGATAAAATAGATACATTTATCTATTTCACAAAAAAAGAATATATCCATATCGTGGTTTCCTCTTATAATACCTCAGGTGCTAATGAAACTATTTTAGTGAAATTTAACTGTCTCAATTCCCGGGCGATTGCGCAAAAGATTCGAGTTCCTTTTGGATTTCCTTCTTGATCAATTATAACTGCAGCATTATCATCATACTGAATTATTATACCGTTGCTACGTTTTAGTTGTTACAAGTACGTACAATTACAGCTCTGATCACTTCAGATTTTTCTAAGTTCGTATTTGGTACTGCTTGTTTGATTACAGCAACAACAATGTCGCCAATATAAGCATATCGTCGATTACTAGCTCCTAGGATTCGAATACACATCAGTTCACGTGCTCCGCTGTTATCCGCTACATTCAAATGAGTTTGAGGTTGAATCATATCATTTTTTTTATTATTTCAATCTAAAAAGGAAGTAAAAATATTTTGTGTTCAAAAAAAAAGGAACCTATTATTGCCTTTTTTCTTTTCATTCTAAAGACCTATTTTCTTTGGTTCTCTTTTATTATCCTGAAATAATGAATTGAGTTCGTATCGGCATTTTGGATGATGCTATTGAAATAGCCTTTCTTGCTATATTTTCTGGTACTCCACCCATTTCATAAAGTATTTTCCCAGGTTTAACAACAGCTACCCAATATTCGGGAAATCCTTTTCCTGAACCCATACGTGTTTCAGTAGGTCTTACTGTAACCGGTTTGTCTGGAAAAATACGTACCCATATTTGTCCACCTCGGCGAACATTTCTTGACATTGCCCGCCGTCCCGCTTCTATTTGTCTAGATGTTATCCAAGCTGGCTCAAGTGCCTGAAGAGCATATCTTCCGAAGCAAATATTATTACCTCGATAGGATATTCCCTTCATTCTTCCTCTATGTTGTTTACGAAATCTGGTTCTTTGGGGGTTATAATTGATGGTTGTTTTTCAATTCCATCTTTATTACAGAACCGTACATGAGATTTTCACCTCATACGGCTCCTCGCGAATGAAGTAATTCAATATCTATATCTATATGGATATAGATTCTATCTAATCGATAAAATAATAGAAATAGTCCATATGTTTAGTAAATAACGAAATCTCGGTATTTTTGAGATTTCATACAATCTTCGAAATTTTTAGATCTTGTTTTCAATATCGATTCTTAGAATTGGCAAAAATATAAAAAAATTCAATAAAAGAAAAATTCTCGCGGGCGAATATTTACTCTTTTATTCTCAAATTCAGATGTAATGAAATTCAGATGTTAATGTAGGGTACAACTCCTAAAAAATGGATTGTTTTTAGGTTTCTTCCGCCATCCCACCTAAGAAATCATTAAGATTTGTTTTCTTTAAGATTTTTTTAATAAAATCTAAGTCCTTAAGTATTTGCAGGTTTCGTCGTTCCCATCGCCTCCCGATTAATGGTTAGGTTTTAATTCGACAATGGAGCCTTTCTCATAGCTAAAAATTAATAAAATTTTTTTAGAATAGAATATTCATTTCTTTTTTCGTGAATCAATATTATCAGTTTTTCTTGATTCAGAGCTCTTAATTTATTGACATTAAAATAAAAAAAAAATATATATATTATTCTTTTTTTATTTTTAAGGATGCTTTAATACACTATCTTTTCTGAGATGACCCATAGACCTTTACATATTCGGAATTCTATATCATTGATATATTTTAATCTCTTTCTTTCACCTTTTCTTTTATCTATATATTTTATTGCTTTACAACTAAATAATCTTTTTTTCTTTTATCTTTCACAATTTTTCAGTTGCTATATTCTTTTTTATTAAATTTTTTTCTTTTGACTAATTCTTTAGATCTAGATAATCCGAAGTGATGTGTTGGTTATTAGTTCTTTTTAAATGAATTGATACTATTAACCGGTTTCTTTTTTTTTTTTAATCATTCTAAAAAACTAACGAGTCACACACTAAGCATGGCAATCCTCTATAAAATGATTAATTTCTTTTTTTAGTCGATTCAATCTTATAAAATAGATAAATTTTTGAGAATCAAAATCGAGTAATTTTTTCTTTTTGTGTTTTATATAAAATCAAAATAGGACATTGAATTATTGAATAGAAAGAAGGACATATTTTTCTTTATTCGAAAATATCAAACTTTTATCCCTAAAACTCCATAAATAGTTCGAACTGTATAACAACAATATTCAATTTTAGCTCGAATGGTTTGGAGAGGAACCCTACCTTCTCTGATCCATTCGACACGTGCATTTTCTTTTCCATCAATACGTCCTGCAATCTGTACTTGAACTCCTTTTGTACCTGCTTGTTCAGTTAATTCAATAGCTTTTTTCATTGCTTTACGAAATGAAACTCTATTCTTTAATTGTCCAGCTATAAATTCTGCAAGAATATTAGGGTGTTTATAAGCATTTGTAACTTTTACAATAGCAATGTTTAGTTTTCTATTTCAC
>NW_028196925.1:30000-32500 GCF_037176805.1 Vigna unguiculata
AATGAAATTCGTGGTTTTTGAGATGTGAGGGTTGGAATGGCCTCCAAATGTCCCCAAATGAATACCATGAAATTCTTGGTGCACGAAAGTTTTGAGTTCGGAGGGTTTTGCACATGGCCAAGTTGGTCGGTGCACCGCGGCATAGCTAGATGGCTTGTGTGGAGTTTTGTGAAAAAATGAAATTCGTGGTTTTTGAGATGTGAGGGTTGGAATGGCCTCCAAATGTCCCCAAATGAATACCATGAAATTCTTGGTGCACGAAAGTTTTGAGTTCGGAGGGTTTTGCACATGGCCAAGGTTGGCGGTGCACCGCGGCATAGCTAAATGGCTTGGTGGGGAGTTTTGTGAAAAAATGAAATTCGTGGTTTTTGAGATGTGAGGGTTGGAATGGCCTCCAAATGCCCCCAAATGAATACCATGAAATTCTTGGTGCACGAAAGTTTTGAGTTCGGAGGGTTTTGCACATGGCCAAGGTTGGCGGTGCACCACGGCATAGCTAGATGGCTTGGTGGGGAGATTTGTGAAAAAATGAAATTCGTGGTTTTTGAGATGTGAGGGTTGGAAAGGCCTCCAAATGCCCCCAAATGAGTACTGTAAAAGTGTTGGTGCACAAAAGTTTTGAATTGGATGCATTTTGCACTTGGCCAAGTTGGTCGGTGCACCGCGACTAGATAGGTTGGTGCCAAAATTTGTCAAATTTAAGACCTTGGCCAAACTGAATGAAATTTTGTGGGGAGGTTCCTGATATTGTTTAGTGGTGGACTGGAAAAAATGAGGTCGAAATTCGAAGTCTACATGTGCTTTTCTATTTTTCCCGATTTTACACATACCCGGTAAGTAAAAAAAATAAAAAAAATAGTTCCCCTTCGAGAAAAATTATGAAATTTGGTGAGCAAGGAGATACCATTATTCTACGAATTACTGCAAAAAATCGCATCAAAATTCGAAGTATAGCCCGAGATATGGACTTATGTCTGCTCAAAAAAAGTGTATCTACTTGTACAATTTTGCCTTTTGCATATTAACCTCTTATAGGGGGGGAGTGCTCCTTGAGCCGGCCAGCTCCACACTGGCAGGTTTTAAAGGGAGCTTGATGAGGCCTCCCCCCTCACGTGGTGCGTGCGTTAGCATGTTTATCATGGCACAACTAGCCTCTTCATAGTTGTTGAGCTTTATTAATACCAACACACGGTCGTCACTGATCGTTGGTTAGCTCGGCAGCTAGTCCCTCGGATATTGTGGAAAGTTATTTTCATGCCTAGCGATGCTTGACCCTGCGTCACTTGATGTTTCCATTTGCTTGCTTGCCCATGGTAGGTGGGGGGTGGACCGTCTTGTGGTGTGGTGTCTTGCGAACGTGAGGGTGTGTGAGTTGTAATCGAGATGCACTTGCTGGCTGGCTCCATGCCTTGCGTATCGAACGGTCAAGCATGCATCTCTTCCATTTTCACCCGTTGCCTTGGGTGATATTGGTTGATCAGTCCCTGTGTTGCCTACCCACTAGACGGTACTTCTGTGGTTGCTTCGAATTCTATCTTTCCATCACGAAGAGGTGTTGGAGGATCCTAATGTCACGCACGTGTTCCATCTAGTGAAACATCTCAGTGATGCACGTGTTGTGGCTAGTTCTTTTGGATGCGGTGCATTATATGAACTCGGGTTTACTTTAGCGACCCAGTCAACATAATTCGGTTGTGTCCCTTGATTGAGACGTTGTCCTTGAACTTGTTGTGAACAATATCGTTCTTCCACAACCCGTCGTCTTGAGTGCGATGGAAGGCAAATAAGATGTGCTTTGGCATGTCATGCACGTACTCGATTGCGGGAAGTGTGAGAAAGTGTTGTTGACAACCCGTGGGAAATGGAATGTGGCAAATCGTGATGAGCTCTTCGTGGATCTGCGAAGAAGACGACCTTTGGGCCTGTTGGAAACGAGGGAGGCGATGTTGAACTGCGAAGAAGATGGACTTTTGGGTTGTTTGAATCAATGGGAGGCCACGCGAGAACTCCGAATACTATGGACTCTTGGGTTGTTGGAAGCAACGGGAGGCCCCGCTAGAACTCCGAATACTACGGACTCTTGGGTTGTTGGAAGCAAGGGGAGGCCCCGCTAGAACTCCGAATACTATGGACTCTTGGGTTGTTGGAAGCAAGGGGAGGTCCCGCTAGAACTCCGAATACTACGGACTCTTGGGTTGTTGGAAGCAAGGGGAGGCCCCGCTAGAACTCCGAATACTATGGACTCTTGGGTTGTTGGAAGCAAGGGGAGGCCCCGCTAGAACTCCGAATACTATGGACTCTTGGGTTGTTGGCAACGACAACTTGGGGGGATGACACTGGAAAAGAGTGAACTAGGCCAAACTGCGAACAAGGCAACTTGGGGGGATGACACTGGAAAAGAGTGAACTAGGCCAAACTGCGAACAAGGCAACTTGGGGGGATGATGCTGGAAAAGAGTGAACTAGACCGAACTGCGAACAAGGCAACTTGGGGGGATGAC
>NW_028196925.1:62500-65000 GCF_037176805.1 Vigna unguiculata
AGTTTTGTGAAAAAATGAAATTCGTGGTTTTTGAGATGTGAGGGTTGGAATGGCCTCCAAATGTCCCCAAATGAATACCATGAAATTCTTGGTGCACGAAAGTTTTGAGTTCGGAGGGTTTTGCACATGGCCAAGTTGGTCGGTGCACCGCGGCATAGCTAGATGGCTTGTGTGGAGTTTTGTGAAAAAATGAAATTCGTGGTTTTTGAGATGTGAGGGTTGGAATGGCCTCCAAATGTCCCCAAATGAATACCATGAAATTCTTGGTGCACGAAAGTTTTGAGTTCGGAGGGTTTTGCACATGGCCAAGGTTGGCGGTGCACCGCGGCATAGCTAAATGGCTTGGTGGGGAGTTTTGTGAAAAAATGAAATTCGTGGTTTTTGAGATGTGAGGGTTGGAATGGCCTCCAAATGCCCCCAAATGAATACCATGAAATTCTTGGTGCACGAAAGTTTTGAGTTCGGAGGGTTTTGCACATGGCCAAGGTTGGCGGTGCACCACGGCATAGCTAGATGGCTTGGTGGGGAGATTTGTGAAAAAATGAAATTCGTGGTTTTTGAGATGTGAGGGTTGGAAAGGCCTCCAAATGCCCCCAAATGAGTACTGTAAAAGTGTTGGTGCACAAAAGTTTTGAATTGGATGCATTTTGCACTTGGCCAAGTTGGTCGGTGCACCGCGACTAGATAGGTTGGTGCCAAAATTTGTCAAATTTAAGACCTTGGCCAAACTGAATGAAATTTTGTGGGGAGGTTCCTGATATTGTTTAGTGGTGGACTGGAAAAAATGAGGTCGAAATTCGAAGTCTACATGTGCTTTTCTATTTTTCCCGATTTTACACATACCCGGTAAGTAAAAAAAATAAAAAAAATAGTTCCCCTTCGAGAAAAATTATGAAATTTGGTGAGCAAGGAGATACCATTATTCTACGAATTACTGCAAAAAATCGCATCAAAATTCGAAGTATAGCCCGAGATATGGACTTATGTCTGCTCAAAAAAAGTGTATCTACTTGTACAATTTTGCCTTTTGCATATTAACCTCTTATAGGGGGGGAGTGCTCCTTGAGCCGGCCAGCTCCACACTGGCAGGTTTTAAAGGGAGCTTGATGAGGCCTCCCCCCTCACGTGGTGCGTGCGTTAGCATGTTTATCATGGCACAACTAGCCTCTTCATAGTTGTTGAGCTTTATTAATACCAACACACGGTCGTCACTGATCGTTGGTTAGCTCGGCAGCTAGTCCCTCGGATATTGTGGAAAGTTATTTTCATGCCTAGCGATGCTTGACCCTGCGTCACTTGATGTTTCCATTTGCTTGCTTGCCCATGGTAGGTGGGGGGTGGACCGTCTTGTGGTGTGGTGTCTTGCGAACGTGAGGGTGTGTGAGTTGTAATCGAGATGCACTTGCTGGCTGGCTCCATGCCTTGCGTATCGAACGGTCAAGCATGCATCTCTTCCATTTTCACCCGTTGCCTTGGGTGATATTGGTTGATCAGTCCCTGTGTTGCCTACCCACTAGACGGTACTTCTGTGGTTGCTTCGAATTCTATCTTTCCATCACGAAGAGGTGTTGGAGGATCCTAATGTCACGCACGTGTTCCATCTAGTGAAACATCTCAGTGATGCACGTGTTGTGGCTAGTTCTTTTGGATGCGGTGCATTATATGAACTCGGGTTTACTTTAGCGACCCAGTCAACATAATTCGGTTGTGTCCCTTGATTGAGACGTTGTCCTTGAACTTGTTGTGAACAATATCGTTCTTCCACAACCCGTCGTCTTGAGTGCGATGGAAGGCAAATAAGATGTGCTTTGGCATGTCATGCACGTACTCGATTGCGGGAAGTGTGAGAAAGTGTTGTTGACAACCCGTGGGAAATGGAATGTGGCAAATCGTGATGAGCTCTTCGTGGATCTGCGAAGAAGACGACCTTTGGGCCTGTTGGAAACGAGGGAGGCGATGTTGAACTGCGAAGAAGATGGACTTTTGGGTTGTTTGAATCAATGGGAGGCCACGCGAGAACTCCGAATACTATGGACTCTTGGGTTGTTGGAAGCAACGGGAGGCCCCGCTAGAACTCCGAATACTACGGACTCTTGGGTTGTTGGAAGCAAGGGGAGGCCCCGCTAGAACTCCGAATACTATGGACTCTTGGGTTGTTGGAAGCAAGGGGAGGTCCCGCTAGAACTCCGAATACTACGGACTCTTGGGTTGTTGGAAGCAAGGGGAGGCCCCGCTAGAACTCCGAATACTATGGACTCTTGGGTTGTTGGAAGCAAGGGGAGGCCCCGCTAGAACTCCGAATACTATGGACTCTTGGGTTGTTGGCAACGACAACTTGGGGGGATGACACTGGAAAAGAGTGAACTAGGCCAAACTGCGAACAAGGCAACTTGGGGGGATGACACTGGAAAAGAGTGAACTAGGCCAAACTGCGAACAAGGCAACTTGGGGGGATGATGCTGGAAAAGAGTGAACTAGACCGAACTGCGAACAAGGCAAC
>NW_028196925.1:85000-87500 GCF_037176805.1 Vigna unguiculata
CATGAAATTCTTGGTGCACGAAAGTTTTGAGTTCGGAGGGTTTTGCACATGGCCAAGTTGGTCGGTGCACCGCGGCATAGCTAGATGGCTTGTGTGGAGTTTTGTGAAAAAATGAAATACGTGGTTTTTGAGATGTGAGGGTTGGAATGGCCTCCAAATGTCCCCAAATGAATACCATGAAATTCTTGGTGCACGAAAGTTTTGAGTTCGGAGGGTTTTGCACATGGCCAAGTTGGGTCGGTGCACCGCGGCATAGCTAGATGGCTTGTGTGGAGTTTTTGTGAAAAAATGAAATTCGTGGTTTTTGAGATGTGAGGGTTGGAATGGCCTCCAAATGTCCCCAAATGAATACCATGAAATTCTTGGTGCACGAAAGTTTTGAGTTCGGAGGGTTTTGCACATGGCCAAGTTGGTCGGTGCACACCGCGGCATAGCTAGATGGCTTGTGTGGAGTTTTGTGAAAAAATGAAATTCGTGGTTTTTGAGATGTGAGGGTTGGAATGGCCTCCAAATGTCCCCAATTGAATACCATGAAATTCTTGGTGCACGAAAGTTTTGAGTTCGGAGGGTTTTGCACATGGCCAAGGTTGGCGGTGCACCGCGGCATAGCTAAATGGCTTGGTGGGGAGTTTTGTGAAAAAATGAAATTCGTGGTTTTTGAGATGTGAGGGTTGGAATGGCCTCCAAATGCCCCCAAATAATACCATGAAATTCTTGGTGCCAGAAAGTTTTGAGTTCGGAGGGTTTTGCACATGGCCAAGGTTGGCGGTGCACCACGGCATAGCTAGATGGCTTGGTGGGGAGATTTGTGAAAAAATGAAATTCGTGGTTTTTGAGATGTGAGGGTTGGAAAGGCCTCCAAATGCCCCCAAATGAGTACTGTAAAAGTGTTGGTGCACAAAAGTTTTGAATTGGATGCATTTTTGCACTTGGCCAAGTGGTCGGTGCACCCGCGACTAGATAGGTTGGTGCCAAAATTTGTCAAATTTAAGACCTTGGCCAAACTGAATGAAATTTTGTGGGGAGGTTCCTGATATTGTTTAGTGGTGGACTGGAAAAAATGAGGTCGAAATTCGAAGTCTTACATGTGCTTTTCTATTTTTTCCCGATTTTAACACATACCCGGTAAGTAAAAAAAAATAAAAAAAATAGTTCCCCTTCGAGAAAAATTATGAAATTTGGTGAGCAAGGAGATACCATTATTCTACGAATTACTGCAAAAAATCGCATCAAAATTCGAAGTATAGCCCGAGATATGGACTTATGTCTGCTCAAAAAAAGTGTATCTACTTGTACAATTTTGCCTTTTGCATATTAACCTCTTATAGGGGGGGAGTGCTCCTTGAGCCGGCCAGCTCCACACTGGCAGGTTTAAAAGGGAGCTTGATGAGGCCTCCCCCCTCACGTGGTGCGTGCGTTAGCATGTTTATCATGGCACAACTAGCCTCTTCATAGTTGTTGAGCTTTATTAATACCAACACATAACGGTCGTCACTGATCGTTGGTTAGCTCGGCAGCTAGTCCCTCGGATATTGTGGAAAGTTATTTTCATGCCTAGCGATGCTTGACCCTGCGTCACTTGATGTTTCCATTTGCTTGCTTGCCCATGGTAGGTGGGGGGGTGGACCATCTTGTGGTGTGGTGTCTTGCGAACGTGAGGGTGTGTGAGTTGTAATCGAGATGCACTTGCTGGCTGGCTCCATGCCTTGCGTATCGAACGGTCAAGCATGCATCTCTTCCATTTTCACCCGTTGCCTTGGGTGATATTGGTTGATCAGTCCCTGTGTTGCCTACCCACTAGACGGTACTTCTGTGGTTGCTTCGAATTCTATCTTTCCATCACGAAGAGGTGTTGGAGGATCCTAATGCCACGCACGAGTTCCATCTAGTGAAACATCTCAGTGATGCACGTGTTTGTGGCTAGTTCTTTTGGATGCTGGGCATTATATGAACTCGGGTTTACTTTAGCGACCCAGTCAACATAATTCGGTTGTGTCCCTTGATTGAGACGTTTGTCCTTGAACTTGTTGTGAACAATATCGTTCTTCCACAACCCGTCGTCTTGAGTGCGATGGAAGGCAAATAAGATGTGCTTTGGCATGTCATGCACGTACTCACGATTGCGGGAAGTGTGAGAAAGTGTTGTTGACAACCCGTGGGAAATGGAATGTGGCAAATCGTGATGAGCTCTTCGTGGATCTGCGAAGAAGACGACCTTTGGGCCTGTTGGAAACGAGGGAGGCGATGTTGAACTGCGAAGAAGATGGACTTTGGGTTGTTTGAATCAATGGGAGGCCACGCGAGAACTCCGAATACTATGGACTCTTGGGTTGTTGGAAGCACACGGGGAGGCCCCGCTAGAACTCCGAATACTACGGACTCTTGGGTTGTTGGAAGCAAGGGGAGGCCCCGCTAGAACTCCGAATACTATGGACTCTTGGGTTGTTGGAAGCAAGGGGGAGGTCCCGCTAGAACTCCGAATACTACGGACTCTTGGGTT
>NW_028196925.1:107500-110021 GCF_037176805.1 Vigna unguiculata
TTTTGCACATGGCCAAGGTTGGCGGTGCACCGCGGCATAGCTAAATGGCTTGGTGGGGAGTTTTGTGAAAAAATGAAATTCGTGGTTTTTGAGATGTGAGGGTTGGAATGGCCTCCAAATGCCCCCAAATGATACCCAATGAAATTCTTGGTGCACGAAAGTTTTGAGTTCGGAGGGTTTTGCACATGGCAAGGTTGGCGGTGCACCACGGCATAGCTAGATGGCTTGGTGGGGAGATTTGTGAAAAAATGAAATTCGTGGTTTTTGAGATGTGAGGGTTGGAAAGGCCTCCAAATGCCCCCAAATGAGTACTGTAAAAGTGTTGGTGCACAAAAGTTTTGAATTGGATGCATTTTGCACTTGGCCAAGTTGGTCGGTGCACCGCGACTAGATAGGTTGGTGCCAAAATTTGTCAAATTTAAGACCTTGGCCAAACTGAATGAAATTTTGTGGGAGGTTCCTGATATTGTTTAGTGGTGGACTGGAAAAAATGAGGTCGAAATTCGAAGTCTACATGTGCTTTTCTATTTTTACCCGATTTTACACATACCCGGTAAGTAAAAAAAATAAAAAAATAGTTCCCCTTCGAGAAAAATTATGAAATTTGGTGAGCAAGGAGATACCATTATTCTACGAATTACTGCAAAAAATCGCATCAAAATTCGAAGTATAGCCCGAGATATGGACTTATGTCTGCTCAAAAAAAGTGTATCTACTTGTACAATTTTGCCTTTTGCATATTAACCTCTTATAGGGGGGGAGTGCTCCTTGAGCCGGCCAGCTCCACACTGGCAGGTTTTAAAGGGAGCTTGATGAGGCCTCCCCCCTCACGTGGTGCGTGCGTTAGCATGTTTATCATGGCACAACTAGCCTCTTCATAGTTGTTGAGCTTTATTAATACCAACACACGGTCGTCACTGATCGTTGGTTAGCTCGGCAGCTAGTCCCTCGGATATTGTGAAAGTTATTTTCATGCCTAGCGATGCTTGACCCTGCGTCACTTGATGTTTCCATTTGCTTGCTTGCCCATGGTAGGTGGGGGGTGGACCGTCTTGTGGTGTGGTGTCTTGCGAACGTGAGGGTGTGTGAGTTGTAATCGAGATGCACTTGCTGGCTGGCTCCATGCCTTGCGTATCGAACGGTCAAGCATGCATCTCTTCCATTTTCACCCGTTGCCTTGGGTGATATTGGTTGATCAGTCCCTGTGTTGCCTACCCACTAGACGGTACTTCTGTGGTTGCTTCGAATTCTATCTTTCCATCACGAAGAGGTGTTGGAGGATCCTAATGTCACGCACGTGTTCCATCTAGTGAAACATCTCAGTGATGCACGTGTTGTGGCTAGTTCTTTTGGATGCGGTGCATTATATGAACTCGGGTTTACTTTAGCGACCCAGTCAACATAATTCGGTTGTGTCCCTTGATTGAGACGTTGTCCTTGAACTTGTTGTGAACAATATCGTTCTTCCACAACCCGTCGTCTTGAGTGCGATGGAAGGCAAATAAGATGTGCTTTGGCATGTCATGCACGTACTCGATTGCGGGAAGTGTGAGAAAGTGTTGTTGACAACCCGTGGGAAATGGAATGTGGCAAATCGTGATGAGCTCTTCGTGGATCTGCGAAGAAGACGACCTTTGGGCCTGTTGGAAACGAGGGAGGCGATGTTGAACTGCGAAGAAGATGGACTTTTGGGTTGTTTGAATCAATGGGAGGCCACGCGAGAACTCCGAATACTATGGACTCTTGGGTTGTTGGAAGCAACGGGAGGCCCCGCTAGAACTCCGAATACTACGGACTCTTGGGTTGTTGGAAGCAAGGGGAGGCCCCGCTAGAACTCCGAATACTATGGACTCTTGGGTTGTTGGAAGCAAGGGGAGGTCCCGCTAGAACTCCGAATACTACGGACTCTTGGGTTGTTGGAAGCAAGGGGAGGCCCCGCTAGAACTCCGAATACTATGGACTCTTGGGTTGTTGGAAGCAAGGGGAGGCCCCGCTAGAACTCCGAATACTATGGACTCTTGGGTTGTTGGCAACGACAACTTGGGGGGATGACACTGGAAAAGAGTGAACTAGGCCAAACTGCGAACAAGGCAACTTGGGGGGATGACACTGGAAAAGAGTGAACTAGGCCAAACTGCGAACAAGGCAACTTGGGGGGATGATGCTGGAAAAGAGTGAACTAGACCGAACTGCGAACAAGGCAACTTGGGGGGATGACGCTGGAAAAGAGTGAACTAGGCCGAACTGCGAACAAGACAACTTGGGGGGATGATGCTGGAAAAGAGTGAACTAGGCCGAACTGCGCCCAAGGCAACTTGGGGGGATGACGCTGGAAAAGAGTGAACTTGGCCAAACTGCGAGGAGGGCAACTTAGAGGAAAGTTGGAAACGAGGGAGACTTAGCCGAACATGCGAAGAAGGCAGGTTTTTGGGAAGTTGGAATCGACTGAAGCGAATACTGAACTCCAAATACGACCGACCTTTTGGTTGTTGGCTTCCTGGGAAGCGATGTGAAACTCCAA
>NW_028196926.1:0-2500 GCF_037176805.1 Vigna unguiculata
AGATGTTTCACTAGATGGAACACGTGCGTGACATTAGGATCCTCCAACACCTCTTCGTGATGGAAAGATAGAATTCGAAGCAACCACAGAAGTACCGTCTAGTGGGTAGGCAACACAGGGACTGATCAACCAATATCACCCAAGGCAACGGGTGAAAATGGAAGAGATGCATGCTTGACCGTTCGATACGCAAGGCATGGAGCCAGCCAGCAAGTGCATCTCGATTACAACTCACACACCCTCACGTTCGCAAGACACCACACCACAAGACGGTCCACCCCCCACCTACCATGGGCAAGCAAGCAAATGGAAACATCAAGTGACGCAGGGTCAAGCATCGCTAGGCATGAAAATAACTTTCCACAATATCCGAGGGACTAGCTGCCGAGCTAACCAACGATCAGTGACGACCGTGTGTTGGTATTAATAAAGCTCAACAACTATGAAGAGGCTAGTTGTGCCATGATAAACATGCTAACGCACGCACCACGTGAGGGGGGAGGCCTCATCAAGCTCCCTTTAAAACCTGCCAGTGTGGAGCTGGCCGGCTCAAGGAGCACTCCCCCCCTATAAGAGGTTAATATGCAAAAGGCAAAATTGTACAAGTAGATACACTTTTTTTGAGCAGACATAAGTCCATATCTCGGGCTATACTTCGAATTTTGATGCGATTTTTTGCAGTAATTCGTAGAATAATGGTATCTCCTTGCTCACCAAATTTCATAATTTTTCTCGAAGGGGAACTATTTTTTTTATTTTTTTTACTTACCGGGTATGTGTAAAATCGGGAAAAATAGAAAAGCACATGTAGACTTCGAATTTCGACCTCATTTTTTCCAGTCCACCACTAAACAATATCAGGAACCTCCCCACAAAATTTCATTCAGTTTGGCCAAGGTCTTAAATTTGACAAATTTTGGCACCAACCTATCTAGTCGCGGTGCACCGACCAACTTGGCCAAGTGCAAAATGCATCCAATTCAAAACTTTTGTGCACCAACACTTTTACAGTACTCATTTGGGGGCATTTGGAGGCCTTTCCAACCCACACATCTCAAAAACCACGAATTTCATTTTTTCACAAATCTCCCCACCAAGCCATCTAGCTATGCCGTGGTGCACCGCCAACCTTGGCCATGTGCAAAACCCTCCGAACTCAAAACTTTCGTGCACCAAGAATTTCATGGTATTCATTTGGGGGCATTTGGAGGCCATTCCAACCCTCACATCTCAAAAACCACGAATTTCATTTTTTCACAAAACTCCCCACCAAGCCATTTAGCTATGCCGCGGTGCACCGCCAACCTTGGCCATGTGCAAAACCCTCCGAACTCAAAACTTTCGTGCACCAAGAATTTCATGGTATTCATTTGGGGACATTTGGAGGCCATTCCAACCCTCACATCTCAAAAACCACGAATTTCATTTTTTCACAAAACTCCACACAAGCCATCTAGCTATGCCGCGGTGCACCGACCAACTTGGCCATGTGCAAAACCCTCCGAACTCAAAACTTTCGTGCACCAAGAATTTCATGGTATTCATTTGGGGACATTTGGAGGCCATTCCAACCCTCACATCTCAAAAACCACGAATTTCATTTTTTCACAAAACTCCACACAAGCCATCTAGCTATGCCGCGGTGCACCGACCAACTTGGCCATGTGCAAAACCCTCCGAACTCAAAACTTTCGTGCACCAAGAATTTCATGGTATTCATTTGGGGACATTTGGAGGCCATTCCAACCCTCACACCTCAAAAACCACGAATTTCATTTTTTCACAAAACTCCACACAAGCCATCTAGCTATGCCGCGGTGCACCGACCAACTTGGCCATGTGCAAAACCCTCCGAACTCAAAACTTTCGTGCACCAAGAATTTCATGGTATTCATTTGGGGACATTTGGAGGCCATTCCAACCCTCACACCTCAAAAACCACGAATTTCATTTTTTCACAAAACTCCCACCAAGCCTTCTAGCTATGCCGCGGTGCACCGACCAACTTGGCCATGTGCAAAACCCTCCGAACTCAAAACTTTCGTGCACCAAGAATTTCATGGTATTCATTTGGGGGCATTTGGAGGCCATTCCAACCCTCACACCTCAAAAACCACGAATTTCATTTTTTCACAAAACTCCACACAAGCCATCTAGCTATGCCGCGGTGCACCGACCAACTTGGCCATGTGCAAAACCCTCCGAACTCAAAACTTTCGTGCACCAAGAATTTCATGATATTCATTTGGGGGCATTTGGAGGCCATTCCAACCCTCACATCTCAAAAACCACGAATTTCATTTTTTCACAAAACTCCACACAAGCCATCTAGCTATGCCGCGGTGCACCGACCAACTTGGCCATGTGCAAAACCCTCCGAACTCAAAACTTTCGTGCACCAAGAATTTCATGGTATTCATTTGGGGACATTTGGAGGCCATTCCAACCCTCACATCTCAAAAACCACGAATTTCATTTTTTCACAAAACTCCACACAAGC